>NC_133618.1:226207408-226257408 GCF_048593235.1 Sminthopsis crassicaudata | reverse complement strand
TAGCTCTGCTGTTCCATGATATTATATTCATTTATAAAAAGAAACCTCCAAGAGGAGGGAAGCGGGGGCGGAGGGGAAACACTGCCCTGCAGACCCAGAACTGGGCTGACAGCAGAGCTTCCTTCTCCAGAAAGGGTCAGCCTTTCCAGCCCTTCCCTGACCCTGACCACTCACCCGGGGATGCCGCCGGCTTCCATCTTGTTGGCAACAGTGACATCTGTGGACCACACGTCATACTGCCATCGCTTCTGGCCCAGTACTCCACCCAGCACAGTGCCCGTGTGGACTCCGACACGCATGTCTACCCCGGTCTTTGTCTTCTCCCGCACATACCTGCCAGGGAGGGAAAACAGGGTCGAGAGCAGTCATTTCAGCATCAGATCCAACCTGGCGAGCACTTATTAAGCACCTACTACATGCAGAACACTGTGTCAGACTCTAGGGGTATAAAACCAAATGAAGACCAGCCCCTGCTTTCAAGGAATTTATATTTTACCAGGAGGATACAAGATATAAACAAATAAAGTACTGTGGGCATGTATAAATAGATGAGTACTCCGTGTGTGTATAAATATATATGCCACATAAACATAAATTGTATATATGTGTATATTGGTTATATTTATCAATATATTATATATACAATATGCTTATATATTACATATAAATGTAAATGTAACATATGTATAATCTAAATATTATAAATGTAAATAAATAAATATAACATATTTATATGTATATGATTCTTTGCCAAGATAATCTCAAATGGACTCGTGAAGAGTTGGCCCTGATTTAAACAACTGAACAACAACAACAAAATTTATATGGCAATCAGAACTCTAATGAGTAGGGGAAATCAAGAAAGGCTTCCTGTTGGAGGTGACACGTAAGCTGGGCCTTGATGGGAGCTAGGGGTTCTAAGTGGCAGAAGTTAGGGAGGAATGCATTCTAGGTATGATGGGCAACCTATATAAAGGCACAGATACAAGATGTAAATCCTGGCTCTGGGAAACAGGCTGGTTTGGTTAGAATGGAAAGTATACAAGGAAAAGCAATGAAGAGTCTCCTTCCACAAGTAGGTTGAAGCCAGACTGTGAAAGGAATGGACGAGGTGGGGTTGATTTAGCCAAGGAGCAAAGCACATAGAATGCTGGACGAAGAGTTAGGAAAAGAGGAGTTCAAATCCGCCCTTGGGCCCTTATCCACTGTATTACTCTGGGCAAGCCACACAACCACCCTCAGCCTCAGTATTTTCATCTGCAAAATGGGAATAATAACAGCTCCTGTTTCACAGAGTGATTGTGAGGATTACATAAGAGAACATAATGTAAAGGATCTTTCCTACCTTAAAGCATTATGTAATGATAGCTATTATATTATATTATTATCATTGATCTCTAATTCTCATCTAGCATTCTGCTCTCCATTCTGAAGTTTTCCTCATCTGATTCCATACCCATATTTATAATTTAATCAATCAACACTGTAGTAGAAAACTACTCACCACTACAAGCTTCCTGGCTATATCTGCATGGGCAAAATATAAACAGAAGAGGTAAATCCAAAATCGAGACATTAATTAGGTGTAAGGCATCTTTTCCGATGAAGGAGAAATGCAAGTAAAAGCAGCTAAGCATCTTAAAGGAAGGTTTGAGGCATAAGCCCATCAGATTGACCCAGAAGCCTCCCCACAGCAAATTCTTAGGTGGAGATGCCTTAAATTGTTGAGGGAGTTGGCTGGGATAGGAACATAAATGCACTCTTGGTGTAGGGATGAACTTGAAATCACCCAAATCACTCTGTTTCCTCTTGGAGCTCATGGATACTTAAAGGAAGAACAAAAAGATCTATATACACACATATACAGTACCTCTTTTTGTTACTACAAAAAACTAGAAACAAAATTAATGAGAAAGGACTGAATATAGCATATGTGTGTATCTATCTATCTATATCTATATATGAACGTAATAAAATATTATTATATCATAAGAAATTAAGAAAAGAACAAATAGAGAAAAACATATGAAGACTTGTAAGAACTGATACAGCATGAAGTGATCAGAACCCAGAGGACAGTTTACATGATGATCATGGTAAAATAAATAAAAACAATTCTGAACACTTCAGAACCTTAATGAATGCACAATCACCAGAAGACTGGGTGGTAAAACATCCGCTTACCTCTGATCAGAGAGGTAATAGACTAGAGAGAAAGAATGACATGTATAGATGTAACTCATGTAAACTCATGTATTGATTTGTTTTGCTTGACTATATTTGTGGGTTGCAAGAGAAAGCTTCTATCTGATAGATGAATCATCAGTAGGTGATAAGAATGATACAAAAAAAGGAAATGGAAGGAAGAGAGGGAGGGAGGGAGGAAGAGAAGGAAAAAAAAGCTTTGACAAAACATTTAAAAATACCTAGAAGAGAGCAGAGAGAAATTCAGTAAGGAACGAAGGCAAGGAGGACAATTTTGTTACTATGCTAAATTTAATCTACATACTAAAAATGGTACACAAGAGACAGTTTCCTATATAATCTACTATTTGCTTATGGAAACGCTCGTGTTTGTTGCTTGTGACATTCATAGTAATATTTTTTTGCCCCAGAAGAGTAGGTTCAGCGTTTTTAAGGAAGCCTGAATATATATTGCTGGATACAGATATTCCTTGGATTGGACTCCTCCTCCCCCCTTCCCCCGCCACGAAGCCCCTCCACTTTCTCTTCTTTTTGGTCACATGGAAAACCAGGAATAAGACTCTGCTTACAAACGGAAGTAATAAGAAAGAGTACCCTTCAGATTCTCCATGGAAGAACTGAAAAGAAAAATCTAATATTTGCCCAGTGCCAAAAAAAGAAGAAATACTATGGTAGAGGACCCTAAAATATTAACTGTTATCTGAATACCTCTGCTCCTACACTCATTACTACGTCAAGAATTTTTTCTGTCAAGGCACCTTACAAAGTCCATTTGATTAGACAGGTCGTAATCTATATCAGCAGAGAGCACACTAACCCTGATGGAACTATCTTTTGAGGACTTTGAACATCACCATTTCTAATAAAATGAAAACCATATTTTCATTGCAAGGAAAGATCTTTTTTTCTTTTTTGTCTTTGAAGGGAAGAAGAAAGGAAATAAGCTTTTGCATAGCACCTCCGTATGCCAGGCATTTACAAATATTGTCTCTTTGTTCCTCACAACTTTTATTAAATGCATAACTATAAAATGCTGAAGTGGGCATTGGTGGAAATTCAAGTATATGTACATGATTCCAGTGACACTCTGCTCCTTGAGGGCAATCAGGCAGCCACTCCTTTTCAATGACATTTAAAAGAGAGCAAAAGATTGCTTTCAGATCTTTTTTTTTTTTTTTTTGACTGATTTTTTTGGAAACTTTTTTTGGTATTCGAAGGACAAATTAGAGTGCAGAAAAATAAGATTTACATTCAAAGGGCATGCCAGGGGGAATGTTGTAGAATGCTGTAGAATGCCCTCCTGCTACCTCTTATCAGCTCAAAAGAATTCTCCTCTCAAGTCCTACAGGCATGCACGAGCATAGGCTCCTAAGAGCTACTGCAGGAACTCCAGTCTCTGGTTTCTGACACATACTTAGGGAGCTATGGACAAGTGCTTGTAACTCTCAGGAGACCATGAGATAAGAACAAAGTGATATACAAGACTAGATGAAGGAAATATCATTTCTGACTAGGAATACACATTGAAAGTGAATATCACCTACTAATCCTGGGAACCTATAATAGAATTAAAAGAAATACTGAGACAGCGTTCCATAAACTAGATACAAAAATCTAGCTTTAACGTCATCTTGCAAACACTGAGGAACTCTTTTTTTTTAATTAAAGCTTTTTATTTTGAAAACATATGCATGGATAATTTTTCAACATTGACCCTTACAAAACTTTTTGTTCCAAATTTTCCCCTTTTTCTCCCCATCCCCTTCCTTTGATGGCAAGAAATCCAAAATAGTGTAAACATGTTAAAATATATGTTAAATCCAATATATGTATTTATACAATAATCTTGCTGCACAAGAAAAATCAGATCAAAAAAGAAAAATGAGAAAGAAAATAAAATGCAAGTAAACAACAACAAAAAGAGTGAAAATTCTATGTTGTGATCCACCCTCAGGTCCCACAGTTCTCTCTCTGGGTGTAGACAGCTCTCTTCATCACAAGATCATTGGTACTGGCCACTGAGGGACTCTTGGGGATTCCACAGAACTCAAGAGTTGGAAGAGACATTAGTAGCCATCTAGACTGACCCATACTGCAAGAATTCTAATAACATTCCTATCAAGTGATCATTGAAACTTTACTTAAAGGTTCTGTCCACCACATGTGCAAAAATGTTTGTGGCAGCCCTTTTTGTAGTGGCTAGAAACTAGAAACTGAGTGGATGCCCATCGGTTGGAGAATGGCTGGATAAGTTATGGTACATGAACGCTATAGAATATTATTGTTCTGTAAGAAATGGTCAGCAGGATGAATACAGAGAGGCTTGGAGAGACCTCCAAGGAGTGAAATGAGCAGAACCAGGAGATCATTGTACATGGCAACATCAATATTATACAATGATCAGTTCTGATGGATGTGGCTCTTTTCAACGATGAAATGATTCAGGCCAATTCCAATGATCTTGTGCTGAAGAGAGCCATCTGCACCCAGAGAGAGAACTGTGGGGACTGAGTGTGGATCATACATAGCATTCTTACTCTGTTGTTTGCCTGCATTTTTTCCTTTTTGATCTGATTGTTCTTGTGCAGCACGATAATTGTGTAAATATGTATAAAAGAATTGCACATGTTTAACATGTTGGATTACTTGCTATCTAGGAGAGGGCATGGGGGGAAAGGAGAGAAAAAATTTGGAACACAAGGTTTTACAAGAGTGAATGTTGAAAATTATCTATCCAAGGAGAATTCACTACTTGCTGAAACCATTCACTCTATTTTACGGTAACTTTTATATTAAGAAAGTTTTCTCTTATATCAAGCCTAAATGTGCCATTTGCAATTTTTGTACCCATTGCTGATAACGTTGCCCTCTAGAACCAATCAGAAATCATATCCCTTGTCCATATAACAATTCTTCGGATGCTAGAAAATAGATTTAATAGCCCTCTTCCCTAAATCTTCTAATTCATAAGCAAAATAGTTCATTTAACTATTCCTCTTAATGTCTTCATTAATCTCATTGACTTTCTATGGTTTACTCACTGTTCACATATGACATTTTCTATTGCCTTTGCCCTGACAGTGTCCCCATGCCTCAAAGACAATCTTTCTTCACTTCTCTGCTTTCAAGACAATTTAAGCACTAAAACTTTTTCTTATCCCCACAGCTACTAGTACATTTCCCTCTGGGGGTATGCTGGCAAATATTTAACAATCAGCTCTCAAAAATATATGTCATATATTTATAAGTTTAATATGCATTATTAACATTTTCGTCATCACCTTTTGAGACAATCACCAAAACAATAAATCAAGATCTGATTTGTAACTTTTTCTGATTTTCAATGAAAATTTAACAATTGTTTTTTCCCAGGCAATTGAAGTTGGCTCCACCATACCCCTGACTCTTTCCTAAAACAACCTATATTCACCTTGTATATTACATATATTTATGTAAATATATATTTATGTTGTCTTTCCTGTTAGAATTTGCTGTAAGCTTCTTGAAGGCAAGTAGTATTCTACTGTTGTCCTTGTATTCTCACTTTAACATACTGTAAAGATTTAATAAATGCTCATTGATTTATTAATAGTGGTGATGCAAGAAAATAGAAATATATGGAATATTGGTCTGAAAGAATCCACATCGACCAGATGTTATGTGTATAGCTCCTCCAAAATCTTTGTCTCCTAAAGAAGTTGAATTTACTTGCTTTCTGTTGCTGCTTTTCTTATTTCTGCAAGTTGACCTTTTATAACCTGCTGTTCAATTGTATCAGACTTTGTTATCCCATTTGGTGTTTTCTTGACAGAGATACTGACTGGTTTGCCATTTCCTTCTCCAGCTCATTTGACAGATGAGGAAACTGAGGCAAGCAGGGCTAAGTGATTTGCTCAGGGTCACACAATCAGTGTCAGAGGCTGGATTTGAATTCAGTTGTTCCTGACTCCAGGACTGACACACTCTATCCCCTATGTTACCTATGAGATTTAAAGCTTGAAGAAGGGATTGAAGTCATTTGTTTCCTAGTGGTAAAGAAAAAAACTATTTGGCCATTCTGGGTCAATGCTTAGTGGAGTGGAAGAATGATGATGACAACCTAAGTGAATCTTCGGGAACCAGGAGAGAGCAGAGACAGATTTAGAAAATGGGCTAGGGCACTGTGAGCAGGAACAAGATGTTCTGAGAGTGAAACTCCTCTGCAGGTAATAGAGAAAAAGCAAGTCCTCAGAAAATGAGCACGGGGTTAAAGGGGCCTGGCGGGGTAAAATAAGGACGAAATGAGGCAGTGAATTACCAGCTGACCAGCATATCTGTCTCTTCTGTTTTGTTCCTTAGATGGGCTAGTTACTTATGCAAGTTTCCAGCCCAGCTCTTGGACTGGTCCATATAGTCTCCCTCAGGGCACATACCTAATACCCCCCAGCAGCGTTAACTAACAAAGGGGAGATAGGGGTACACAAAATCAATAGTTATGGGCCACCTGCTGTAAGGAAGGAAGGGGTGTTGGGTCACAAGAAAATCAATTCCAGTTGGCGCATTCATTAATCACCTGCTGGATGCTGAACACTTTGTTAGGTGCTGGGAAAACAAAAACAACAAACATATACATACATACATATATATTTATGTGTGTGTGTGTGTGTGTGTGTGTGTGTGTCTCTATATATGTATATAAAGCTAGGTGGATGGAGTATGCCGGGTCTGGAGTCAGAAAGTCTCATCTTTATGAGTTCAAATCCATCCCCAGACACTTATTAACTGAGTGATTCTAAGCAAGTCATTTAATTGTTTGCCTCAGTTTCTTCATCTGTAAAATGAGTTAAAGAAGGAAATGACGAACCACTCCAGTATCATTGCCAAAGAAATTCCAAAATGGGTTCACAAAGAGTGAGATACAACTGAAAAATGACTGAATGACAACAAAAATATGATATATATACCTATATATTATATACTTACATATGATACACATACATACCTTTAATACAGACCCATTTAAATATAGGTATACACATATGTTGAAATTCATATAATATCCCTATTCACAAGGATTTTCTATCTAAATGATATTAATGTGTGTGATTATATTATATTTACTATTATAATGTATATTATGATATGTGATTATATTTATTATATATAATTTGTTATGTGTATATTATATATAATATCACATACTATCTATTATTTACATATTGCATGCAATACATATTACCTGTGCATATTACACATTGCTTGCATATACATGTTTATGTATATCTATATATCCCTGTGTACAGAATTGAGATGTATTTTTTGATATGGTCAATATGGGAATGGCTTTTGCTTAACTACATATATGTGTTTCTAGTATTTTGTTTTACTTTTTTTATGGTGGGGGATGGTGAAAAGGAAGAGTAAAATCAATTATTATTCATTGAAAAAATTAATTTAAAAAACCTGTGGGGGGGTAGAACCAAGGTAGCATAATACAAATAGCAACTCAGCTGAGCTCTCCTAATGGTCTCACTATTCAACTTTAAAATAAGGTTTCAAATTGAATTCTGGAGAGGCAGAGCCAACAAAAGGCATTTTTTCAGTCCAAGGTGATTTAGGAGATTAGCAGGACAGGTCTGTGACATTGAGGTGGGGAGGTCAGCTCAAAATTCAGCCCCCACCATAGCAACACTAGCACACAAACAGCCCTTGGAGATAACTGCAACAACAGCAGCAGCTCTCAGCCCAGAGGTGGTAACAAGTCAAACAACTGATCAGAAAGAGATTACAAGAAGTCCTTTGCTGGCACTGGCTCTAGAGACTGTTATATTTTCTATACGAAACTCTGGATCACAGTTCCTGAGCAAAGAAGAACACTAGGTTCTTGCTTCTGCAGAGAAACAAGAGACTCAGTACTGTTCCAAGGCCAAAAGGAGCACTAGAAATTGCAGCTTCAGGGAATCAAAGTGCTTTCTTGGACAAAGACAAACTATACAAGGCAGAAGAGAAGTGACCACATTTCTTCCCAGATCACACTACCCTGGAGAAACTGAAAACTGAGAGGCCCCTGAACTAGCTCTGAAAACAGAAGTATGAAAAATCTGAAGCTTGGGACAGTATCCCCTCCACATCAGCAGCAGAATCCAACTCGAACATAAAGTTAAAAATAAAGGAACAGATTGTAAACTGAATAAATAACAACAAAAAAAAAATAAAATAAAAGACAGAAAGAAAGAAAGAAAAAGAATCTGACCATTGAAAGTTATTATGATACCAGGAAAGATCCAAACACAAACTCAGAAGAAAAAAAGCAATGTCAAAATAGCTACATACAAAGCCACAAAGAAAATTATGAATTGGTCTCATATTAAAAATATATTGTTGGTGAGGCAGCTAGGTGGCGTATAGCTGTACATAGAGCATGAGCCCTGAAGTCAGGAGGACCTGAATTCAATTGAAAAATGGTCAAAGGGCATGAATAGATTATTTTCAGAAGAAAAAATCAAAGAACAAATCAAAATTTTCATCATATGAAAAAGTGCTATAAACCACATTGATTAGAAAAATGCAAATTGAAACAACTCAGGCTAATAAAAAGAACTAATATAACTATATAACTAATATAACAGGAAAGGTAAATGACAAATGTTGGAGGAGATATGAAAAAACTGAGACATTGATGCATTCAAAGGAGTTCTGAACTGGTCTAACTATTTTGGAGAACAACTTGGAACTATTCTCAAAGGATTACCCTGTGATCCAGCAATACCACTATAAGGTCTACATCCTAAAGAGATTAAAAAGAAAAAAATATTTAGAGGTACAAAAGTATTTACAGTAGCTCTTTTTCTGATGACAAAGTAGGGGAAATTGAACACAACAATCACAGAATGCTCACGTTTTGGTAAATGTGATGTAATGACTATTGTGCTATAAGAAATGACAAGCAGGATTGTTTCAGAAATATCGTGGAAGACTTAAACGAACTGATGCAAAGTGAATTAAGCAGGACCAGGAGACCATTGTACACTGTAAAAACAACATTGCATGATGATCAACTATGAATAATTTAGCCATTCTAAGCAATCCAATAATCTAAGATAATTCCAAACAATTCATAATGAAAAATACTATCCAGAGAAAGAACTAATAAAGTCTGAAAGTAGATTGAAGCATGATTTTTTCACTTTTTTTTTCTTACTTTTTTTGCAACATGACTAATATGGAAATATGATTGCATGATTTCACATACCACATTTCTTACTTTCTTAGTGCTTGGGGGAGAAGTGGATGGAAGAAAAAAAATCTGGAACTCCAAAAAAGTTTTTTAAATGGTGTTAAAAATAAATAAATGAATCTAAAAAGACAATAAAAAGCTTGAGTTTCGGGCTTCACATGGTTGTTGTAAGGACAAAATGAGATAATATGATGGAAATGGAGGAAGAAAATAAGTATTTATTAGATTATTTACTATGTGCCAGGCACTGCGCTAAGCAATCGCAATAGAAGTAAGAATATTTGAAAAGTTAAGAGCATTATAAAAATTTAAGGCTAGAAGATGATGATTCTTATTCCAAATCAATTAACTTGTAAATCCAATCTGGAGAAATGTCCCTCAAAGAGACCTGAGAACTAAAGCTTTCAACTGCCATTGAGCATTGTAGCCTTATCCCAGACCTTACTAACTCATGTCAGTTAACCAATATTAGTCCCCTACAATCAATTCAGTTTGGTACAAATTACAAAAAGCTAGTTCTCTGGCACACTGGACCAATAGACACAAGAAGAATATTCTGTTCTGTTACTGGAGATGGGACTGGGATGGCTGGCAGCTATCTAAGGTACAACAGTCTAGGGAAAAAAATGATTTCAACAAGGAACACTTTAATATTTTTTCCATGAGTGTACCTATTTTAAATTCCATTCCCCATCACATTGAGGCATTTATTTTGTGATATGTCTTTATAAAATATTTTAAACATATTTTGCCAGATTTAACATAAAATATGAAATCTTGAGCTGAAAACTCCTTAGAGGTCATCTAATCCAGTCTGCCACATTTTAAAGATGAGGAAATTGAAGCCTTGAAAGATGGAACTTGCAAAGTTCCTTAGGTACCAAAGGGAAAGCCAAGACTTGAACTAATGTTCTTTGCCTGCATTCACCACTAACATTTTACATTATAGCATGTTGTATTATATTCATGCATTGATTTGCTCAATTTTGAGAGGGGGCCCAGATTATTTATTTTTGTTTTTGTATCCCCAGTACCTGGCTTAATATATGCTTGTTGTCAAATCTCATCTACTGCAGGGAAGGCTCAGAGCTTCTGATGGATGGTAGCACAAAGGATGCACAATTTGCCAAGCACATTTAGAGAGCATCAACCAATCAATGTCTTCTCATCTGTCCATCCATAGGATTATAATCACGAATGTTCTTTGTGCTAAGTCTGTCTCTTGACAAATTTATTTTCTGCCAATCTGTTCTCCAAGACCCAATGCTTCTAATTTAGAGACTACAGCAGGTAGTCTCAGGTTTATGAGGATATGAAACCACTCAGAAGTGGACAAGATGGGGCATCCCCCCAAATACTTACGAAATGGCATCCACCATGGCGAGCCCCATGAGGATGGAACAGACGGCATGATCCTCCCGGTAGTCAGGCAATCCACAGATGCAGTAATAACAATCTCCCAGAATCTTGATACGCAACTGATGGTATTTCTGAAATAGGTAAAAAACCAATCTTGGGAATTTCACTCCTTCACTTGATCAACCAATAAATATTTATTAAGCAGCTATTAAATGGCAGGCACTGTCCTAAGTACTGAGCAAACATCAGGGCGGTGACACCATGATATGTAGATGAATTGGATTTAAGTGAAGGGAGGCTGTGAAAGGTCACTTTCCCTTCCTGAGCAATCTGGGTCCAGTGGCCAGATATAGATCAGGATGACTGGAGATGGCCCTGAATGCAGGGGGAGACCTTGGTCTTTTTAGGCTAAGGTCTTCAGTGATGACTGTTTGACTGAAGTGACACCCATTCAGTGATTAAGTCTATGCAGCAATTGAGACAAGAATTTCCTCTTTCACCTAGTCCAAAAATAAAAATCTAAAAAAGTGGCAAAAGACAGTCCCTGACCTTAATTACTAAGAGTTACAAACTAATGAGGAAGACAACATGCAAACAAATATATACAAAGCAAGCGCTCTCTCTCTCTCTCTCTCTCTCTCTCTCTCTCTCTCTCTCTCTGTCTCTCCCTCTCTCTCTCTCTCTCTCTCTCTCTCTCTCTCTCTCTCTCTCTCTCTCTCTCTCTCTCTCTCTCTCTCTCTCTCTCTCTCTCTCTCTCTCTCTCTCTTTCTCTTTTTCCCTCTCTCTCTTCTCTCTTTCTCTCTCTCTTTTTCTCTCTGAATACACCCACACACATATAAAATTAAAAGAGAGAAAGCAATGGAATTAAGGGGTTAGAGAAGGTTTCCGGTAGAGATAGGATTTTACTTAAGACTTAAAGGAAGCCAAGGAGATTTTTGCTTTTCACTTTGTCCAAGGGAAAGAGAGCTAGTAAAGCATAGGACAGATGAAAGAAAATAGGGATGGCTAGCTAGACAAAAGGCCAGCTCCAGACCCATATGAACATTGACAGGAAGAGAAGAGGACATGGTATACTTACAGCTGCCAGCTTGTCAAAGCGGGCGAAGAGTTCATTGAGCAGCTTCACCAACTCCTGGGCACTACAGGCTGAAGACAGCTGAGTGAAACCCACAATGTCAGCAAACAGAATGCTGTAGAAAAAGAGGGAAGCATTAGCCACTAGAAGTCATCTACTAAACAAAGTGGAACTCTCCCAATGGGCAGGCTTGCTTTAGTGTTATAAAGGGACTGTCTTTATTTAAAGCTCTATCAAATACAAGTTTCTTGAGGACTGGGCTGCTCTGCCTCTCTTTTTGTATTCCCAGAACCTACCACAGTACTTGGCACATAGTAGGTTGATTGATTTTCCATAGACAAATTCAGGACTATGATGTTTTGAAGTTATCCTAGGGCTTATCTAGAGATGGCTAAGTGGTTTGGGGAACTTGGAGTGAGGAAGACCTAGTTCAAATATTTAATTACTTAGCTTTCTGACTGTGGGCAAATCATTTAAATGCTTTCAGACTGTTTCCTCAACTGTAAAATGGAGATTATTATAGTGCCTGCCTCAAAGAATTCTTCTGAGAATCAAAAGAAATAATGAATGTTATATGTTCACCTTGCAAACTTTAAAAGTATCTAAAAGCTAGTCATAACTAGCCGTTACTATCTACATACAGATTCTTCCCTCTCCTTCTGAATTTCCACTCTAAGATGATTGAAGAAAAAATATGACACAAGAAAGGAATTATGTAGGAGGCTTCCCATCCCAATATCAAATGAATCCTATCTCCCAAGGCAGCTAGAAAGGTGACAAATTCAATTAAGTATCCAAAACTTATATAATTATGTTATACTTATATCTGCTAGGGCTTTATACTTTACATAGGCTTGCCTTGTCTTGTGAAGTAATCAAGAAAAGACAATTGTTTCTATTTTGTGAATGAGGAAGAAATAGAAAAGCTAATAATTTGCCCATGGTCACATAACCTGTAAGGGAGAGAAAAGAGGAAGTTGAACTCCTTCTCTAACACCTATTTCAAGGGCTCCTTCAATCTCTCCCTTTACCTCTTAGTCTAATGACAAAAGCTGACATTTTTATATGGCTTTGATATTCCCCAAAGGCATTACTCATGTTATTCCATGTGTTCCTTGGTGTATTCCTGTAAGTTAGGGATTATTGACCCCATTTTACAAATAAGAAAAATGAGGCAGTCACTCAGCTAGGAAGAGCCAGTGGGTATAATCCAACCCAGATCTCTGCTGAATCCAAGGCCAGCATTCCTTCCATGATAAATGCTATGATGACAGCACTTAAAAGTAAGTATAAGAAGGAGTAGGACATTGTTTCATGGTAGGAGTCAAGTCCCTGGGGGAAATCCTTTTACATGCTAGCCCCCCACACCCCTCAGCAGGGCTTAGATCTCCATTCCCCTTCAGCACTCTTCTGTGGTCATGGCCTTGTCACCATTGGACAGTCTAGCAGGGAGTCTATCTTCCAGCCACTCTGGGTCAGGGAATGGGGTTAGGAATACCTGACATTCTCATGGCGGTACATGTACATAGTATTGAACTGCTGCTGGTCTTTCTGGCTCTCATCTTTCTTCATGTCCTTTAACATCTCGTCAGCGACATGCTTGGGTAAGATGGAAAGCATAAGGTTCTCCTGTAAGGAAAAAAAAAGGGCATTAACAGAGAAAAATAGGATCAGACTCTGAACTTTCCAATGGGAACTTTTCATTTACTATTATGGCATCTGTTATCTCAATTTATTTTCTTTGTATTTATCTCAATGACAGATTCAAGAATCACTGTAATGGAGGGCTGGGTAAAAACAGCCCTTATCAATCAACTAACATGTGTTTTAAAATATAAGCGCTGTCCTTAGTGCTAGAAGCACAGGGACAAAAACAGGAGAGTTCCTGCCTTCCAGAAATTTACATTCAATTGGAAAAAACAGCACAAATACAAATATATATATAATTACAACATAATAAGTATAAGGTACTTTGCGGGATGAAGGGAAGCAATAACAGCTGAGGGTTTAGGGAAAGCCTCATAAAAAGGTAGTAGTTGGGCTGAGCCTAGAAGGACTCTAGGAAATACAAGGTCCAGAGGTAAGGTGGGAACATATTTTAAGCATGGGATATATCCTCTGCAAAGACACAGAACAAAGAGATGGGCTGCCATGTAGATGAAACAGCAACCAGGCAAGCTTGGAGTGAATGTAGGGTGCATAAAGGGGAGTGATGTTCCTAGAAGTAATAGAAAGTCACTGAAGGGATTTTTGTGGAGGGTTGACATGATTAGATCCATGCTTTATTTTGGCAACTGTGTAGATAATGGACTGGGGAGGAGAGAAACAGAAACCATTTAAGACATTTTGGCAAAATCCCAGGTAAGAGATGATAAAAGCTACAACTATTGTGGATATTAGATGGGGAAACAAAATCAACAAGACTTGGAAGAGAATTGATTAGATGGAGGAGAGGGATGGTGAATGAGACTGAAGATTTGAAGTTGACTCCTAGGACATGAATCTGAGATGCTGGAAGAATGGTAGCACCTCAAAAGATACAGGATAACTAGGAAAGATAATGAGTTTTGATTTAGAAATGAGTTTGAGACACCCTGGAACCATCCAAGTAAAATATCCATGAGGCTGCTAGAGATACAAGACTCTCAGAAAAGAAACTAGGGCTAGTTATATGGATTTTGAGTCATCTACATAGAGACAGCTGAACCCATGGGAGCTGATAAAGTCATCAAGAGAGAGTACAGAGTGAATTCAATCAATTTTATCATTTCTTCTTGTCCCCAGTCCTAATATTAACTTGATGAGATTCTAAAGAAAGGAGACTTCACTGATTAGCTGAGCTCAGGAGGATGGACTCTTGTCAGAGGTTCAACTATGGTTCCCTTTCCTATTTGTTTCCCTTGGACTTTCGGCTCAGAGTACATCAAGAAGATGATTTCTCCCTTTCTCAGCAATACAATCCCATACCCCCAATCCTGGCAGAAAATGGTGACTGGCAGAAGAACTCATTAATTATCTCATGAATAAACCTAAATTTTAAGATTTTTTTTTCTCTTTCTCTCCCTTCCTCCTTTCTTTCTTCCTTCTCTCTCTGTCTCTTCCGACTCCAGGCTCAATGCTCTATCCATTATGCCACCTAAGTGTTTACTTAATTAATTTAGTATAATTGTTCTCATTTTACATATGAAGAAAATGAGACATAAGTGAAGCAACCTACCAAGGTCACACAACTGAAAAGTAGCATAGTTAGGTCTAGGATGAAGGTCTTTTGATTAGGTCTTTCTATTTTAATGGCAGAGAGTCTTTTTTTTTTTTTTTTTAACATAAGCAATGACAAATTTCAGCTTGCATAACTCAGTATGGTTGTTACTATCCGTCTTTCATTTCCATAGCAATGTACTTCATGGCCTTGAAGACTCTGGTGAACTTCATTAAAGCTGTGGAATGGGAGATCAAAATAAGCCCAGTGCATCCTGCCCTGAATGCACCTGAGGAGCTATGGAGGTAGCAACGGTATCTCATGGGCTGATGTCTCCAGAGGGCTTATCGACGTAGGCAAGCCACATTTGAAACCCTGGTGCCCCACCACCTTCTTTCTCTCTCTGTGTGTATTTAGGGACACTGCTACTATGCCCACCTATATTATGACCTCAAAGGAAGAGAGAAATCTTCAATAGGAATTAGATGACCCCAAGACTGTTCTAAAATCCATCTCATGGCAACTAAGAAACAAATTCCCCCAAGTTACTGTGGTTATTGGCTTGGGAGGAATTTTAAGGGAACCCAGAGAAGTGGAGCCTTAGCCAACTACCAAGGGCAACCCTAGGAGGAGTCTTAGAGAAGAAAAAGCAATCACCCAAATCATTGTAAGGTGAATGATTTAAGCTAAAAAAGGAGCCACAGGAGAGGGAAAGTTTGAATTTGGGGCTCCCTATCCATTGTACCATTGAAATAATGGGAGGAAAGATCCCACTATTCTGAAGAAGACTCCTAGGATCTTGATTATAAAGACAAAGGCCTGATCTTCATTATGGTTTTCAAATGTAAGCTTTCTGATCACTTTTATATTTGTATCCCAGCACCTAGCAAAAGTAATCAGTAAGCCAGTCAACAAGTATTTTTTTTTTTGCAAAGTATATATATTTTTTAAATTTTTTAAAATAGTTTTTATTTACCAGATATATGCATAGGTAATTTTACAGCATTGACAATTACAAAACCTTTTGTTCTAATTTTTCCCTTCCTTCCCTCCCCTCCCCCCCAGATGGCAGGTTGACCAATACATGTTAAATATGTTAAAATATAAATTAAATACAATATATGTATGCATGTCCAAACAGTTATTTTGCTGAACAAAAAGAATCGGATTTTGAAATAGTGTACAATTAGCCTGTGAAGAAAATAAAAAATGCAGGCAGACAAAAATAGGGGTATTGGGAATTCTATGTAGTGGTTCATAGTCATCTCCCAGAGTTCTTGTGCTGGATGTAGCTGGTTCAGTTCATTACTGCTCTATTGGAACTAATTTGGTTCATCTCATTGTTGGAGAGGGCCACATCCATCAGAATTGATCATCATATAGTATTGGTCAACAAGTATTTTTAAGCATTTCTTCTTGATGAGGAAACCCCAAAACTCTTAAAACCTCCTTGGACTCTACCTCCGGGACTCTGCCCCACCCCAAGCACAAACAGTTCCCTCCTTATCTAAAAACCCATTGAAGTCTATTCAAATTCTAACTCTGGCTGAAGCTCAAGCAGGAAACCAACCTGGGACTCCACCCACAGGCCCCTTCAGATGGTCCAAAGCCCCCCTATTAAAAGGGCTAAATTGGAGTCCACTCTTTGCAGAGATCCCAAGTATGGCGTCCTTACACTGGTCATATCAAGGATTTCTGCCCACTGGACCTGTGATAATTCTAGTCCCAGGATCATATGTTCTCAAGATTCTATATTACATAGGGACTCCCTGATGATCCAGGCTGTATGATATTCCTGGAAAGGAATCCCCACTACTTCTGTAATAAATGGTCATCTAGCCTCTGCTGAAGGACGTCTACCATTTGCAGCACCCATTCACCTTAAGACAGTTCTAATTATTGTGTTTTTTTCCCTTTAAGGACAGCCTGATGGATTTTGGCTGGGCTGTTTAGGGAAGATTTTTAAGGGAGAGCTGGAAATGAAGCTTGATATGAAAGGACAGAGAAGATTTGAATAGATGTATCAGGATCATGAGATCATAGATTCAGAGCTGGACAGAACCTTTGAGGTGATCTATTTCTATGTGTCTATAAATAAATAAATGTATGTGTGTGTGTTTGTGTGTGTGTGTGTGTGTGTGTACATAAACATATGTCCTATTCCTTAATAAAATGTGAGTTCCTTAAGAATTTTGATGGTATTTTATTTTATTTATTTAAATTTTGGCTATATTTTGAGTTCCAACTATCTCTTTCCCTCCCCACCTCACTATAGAGATGGCCACCATTTAACATGGAGAGATAAATAGAGATTGATGTAAAACCCTACTAAACATGCTTATATTTATCAGTTCTTTCTCTGGAGGTAGATAGCATCTTCATAGGGTTTTTATAGTTGATTTGTCTCTTTGCAGTAGTCAGAATAACAGTGCTTTACAGCTAATTTTCTAATATTGCATATACAGAAATACATATATATGTGTATATGTATACTTATATGCATATATATATATATACATATATATATATATATATATATATATACACACACACACACACATAGACACAATATTCTCTTGGTTCTGCTAGAAACTTATTCTTTGAATATTTGCACAGTGTCTAGAACACCATAGGTGCTTGATAAATGCTTGTTGATTTACTGAAGAGTCAAACCTTTATTTTACAGATAAGAAAACTGAGGACCAAAGAAGGTCCCCATGCAAGCAGAATGATTGGTCAAATCGATCTTTTAGGAAGATTAATTTTACAGTGGAATGCAGAATGGCCAGTTTCTTTCATACAATATCATCTTTTGAGGTCATCTCCTCTCCCACACTGTCCTCTGGCCACATCCACATCTCATACAGTCTAAGCATTATAAGTATTCTAAGACTCTGCTTTACATCCTTCCTAGGAATCTGGTGCCATTTTTGAATCACAAAGACAACCAAATCCAAAATAATTCCAGTAATGCTAAAGCTTAATTACAGCCCTTGTGCTGTCTGGAGTCATTCACAGAATGCTGAGGATGGAAGGGGCCTTAGAGATAAGTGGGACCAATCATTTAATTTTACAGATAAGGAAACTAAGAGCTGGAGCCATGAAGTTACAAATCCAAATCAGTGGCAGAATGAGGACTAAAATTTGGGTCTCATTACTCTTTAGTCAAGAACTAATTCAATTTACCTTTCCCCATTAAATCACTGAAAGAGCAGTATGATATTGTGGATAAACTACTGGGTTTGAAAGAAGGAAGACATGAGTATACCTACCCCAACATTTAAATTAGTTGTGTAACTCTGAGTAAGTCACTAAATGTCTCTATGTCTCAGGCAACTATCTAACACTTTGGTTTGGATCTGTGGTTGTTGGAGAAAGTTCCTATATCAAGGATTTCTAAACACTAGCATTTCCATATATAAAAACGAGGGGCTTAGAATCAATAACTTCAGAAATCCTTTAAGCTCTTCATCTATTATCCTGTGATCCTATTTATTGACAAATCAAAATAATAACAAATCTCAGCTGAAGTCCCACACTTCAAACTCTATGACAAAAAGATTCTAATAGTGAAAAGCTCTAGTTATCCCCTCCATCCTTGACATTCCATAAAATGGAATCACTAGAACTCCTTACAATAGAAGGAAGACTTCATTCTTCCTTTTTTTTTTTTTTCTCATCATATCTCTTTTCCTGCCCCAATTGAGGCTATAAGACTGTTAACTGAGTTGGGATAAAGGCAGTAAGAAGAGAACTTCAGCTTATCTCTAAAGTCTGAGAAGTGGGCACAGAAAAGAGCTCCCAAAAAGCCAAGAAACTACAATCTGTCCCAAGTTATGTTTTTCCAGATTCTTCAAAATTGTTATTCAATGCTTGAGGGGCTCAATCTTGGGGAATTCCTAATACCTAGACCTACTCTTAAACCATCATTAGATCATAGATTGGAACTGGAACAGACCTTAAAGTTAATAGACTCAGGTTTGGAGATTAAGGGATTATATGTAGGATTGTAAGAGCTCATCTAGTTCTATCCCTTCATTTTATGTATGAAAAAACCCAAAATGGTCAATGACTTATTTAAGGTCACACAATCAGTAATTGGTGGAGCTAAGATTCCACCCAGGTATTTTGGCTCCAAATCCAGAATTCTTCCTACTATATAGCATTACCTCCTTTCCTTTCATGTGACTGAACCCCAAGGTTTGGTCAAGGATATTGAGAGAATTACTTAGCATCCCCCAAGCAATAACACCAAACTATTCATTTGCTACTCAGCAAAAAGGATTCACCTAATACCCACTTGTTGCTAAATTGCAACAGCAGAAAGATTGAGATGCTAAATCACTAGCTCAGAATTATTTCCTTAGAACCTAATAGAAAAGGAAACTGAGGGGAATAGAAAGAAGGTAAGGAAGTAATATCATGACAATAAGAAGAGATCAGTAACTGCCCAGATTCCATTTTGAAAGAAAACTAAGAGGGGAACCTAGTTAGTACAGTGGAGAGAGCACCAGCCCGGAAGTCAGGAGGACCTGAGTTCAAATCTGGCCTCAGACACTTAACACTTCCTAGCTGTGTGACCCTGGGCAAGTCACTTAACCCCAATTGCCTCAGCAAAAAGCAAAGCAAAACCAAAAAAAAAAAAAAAGAAATAAAACTAAATAAAATAAATAAAAGCTCCAAGAGAATCAATATCCAGAGAAATGATAAATAGAAGTATGTATAAAATAATCTTACACATGCCCACATCCCCACACACATTCCCCCATTTGTGTTTAGTGGTAACCATCCTTGGGTAGGTGGGGAGAGAAGGAATCAAAAAGGGGGAAAAAGAAATTTCTATTATAATATTTAAAAGGAATAGCAAGTTGTACATAACCAAATTTGCAATTTCATGTGCAATCATCTTTATTTTTACTATGTCATGGACAAGCTTGTTTTATTGCACAAAGTATAAATAATATAATTTTTTTAAAGTCTGGAGGCAAAGAATCTGAGCTCAAGTGTTGATCCAGTCACTTTGCCTCTTACTACTATGTGATCTTGGGCAAGTCATTTAACCATCTTGTATCTACATTTCCTCAAGTGTAAATGAGGATAGTGAAGAAAACTTCAAAGGATTTGTCCAGCTCTAAGTCTATCATCATAAGGTTATATGAAATACTGAAGAGCAGTGGGTGGTTTCAGTTTAGAGACACTGACTTAAACTCCCTCATTTTATAGATGAAAAAAAGGGATTAAGTGACTTGACCAAGTTCACACAGGTTACCAGTATCAGAACTGGGTTTTAAATCCAAATCTTCTGACTTCGAGTCTAGTCTTGGACTTGGATTATGAAGCCTGCCTCACAAAAGTGAAGACCCCCCTCAAGAAGCAGCATTTTACTCTGGCCACAAATGAACAGAGTCTTATGAGTCTAGTCATCAGGTTTTGAGCCAGAAACAATTTAAGTCTAGCCCTTTCATTTTCACAGATGAGGAAACTGAGACCCGAAGAGTGAACCAATTGAATCAAGGCTACACAGGCAGAAAGAAGTAGCCTGGATTTGAAGCCAGGTCCCCTGACTCCAGATCTAGAGCTCTTTACACTAAATCATGTTGTCATACAGCATTGGATGTACAGAGTAAGTTACCATGGCAACCTGTCCTAGGGTAGGACATAGCCAGCTCCTCCATCAAGCTGACTCTTCACTTGGGAGAGCCAGACTGGATACTGACCTTCCCTTCATATGCATGAGATTATCAGAGGTAGAAAGAAACAGTAAAAAACCATAATGAAAATCAGTCAAAGTCCTTGGCTCATGACCTCTGGGGAATTAAAGTCTGATAAGTAAAATGTTTCACACAAAGAAAATGTGTGCCCCACAGCACTGGGAGTGAATCAGGCTAGTGATTATGAGGGAACATGGAAAGGCCAGAAAGAATGCCATAGGCTGATACTTTTCTGTGGCACCGATGCATAGATTGTTTTTTAAAACAATAAAGGATCTTGCCAACCTCCAAATTAAGACTGTGAACTTTCCACCCGCAATGGAATGTGACAGGAGTCACAGCCTAGGGATCATCCAGAAACCAACCAAATGTAAGCTCCTTGAGAACAAGTCTGTTTTCCCCCATCTGTATCTCTGGCAGATGGAGAGAAGATGTAATACCTTAAGCTCATGGAACTTCCAGCCTTAGAGGAGGATGCATAAAACACAATACCTAGTAATAACAAACCAACTGGGTTGGACTGGGGAGCCATCAAGCCTTCTCCTCCCCAAAGGAATCTCTCAAAGCTGACGCATTCCCTAGGGGTTCAGCATGCCCCAGAAATTCCAATTCCCTTCTACCCCTTAGCTCCTTGCATCAGATGATGCTGGTCAACGACCAGATAATACAACACAAGAATATAGAAGATTAAAATCGTTCAAGAGCAAATGAAGGGGCCCTAGCAGGGAATGATTAGAAGACGGCATTAAACAAAGACAAAGAGGACCAGCTGTAACTGCAGAGGCCTGCGACTGGAAGAAAGAGGGGAGAATGGAAAATGATTGAAATGGGTCCTGTGTTTAACTGACAGCTGTTCTGGGAAGAGGGAAAAAGAAGACAGGAAACAACAATGCAGGAGGACACCTGGGAAGGCTTGAGCCTTCCTTAACCTTGACTTAAGCTGTTTCAATATTATTTATGGAAATAAGGGTGCAAATTTTCAGGTGAAGTAAAAACGTTCCTGCAAGTGAGCAAAGGGAAGAGGTGAGAAGAGCTGACTAAAGTGGGAGCCCTTGGTGGGTACTGCAGCTGAGTTGTTATTTGGGGGAAGGGTAAGAGGAAATTAGTAGGAGGGAATTCAACCCAATCCAGTCCACAGAGTTAACCCTCAAAAAACAGCAAAATTCAGGGGTTCTTCAAAAAAGGGAAAAAATAAAAGGAGCAAACAAATCTGTTCTCTTTCTTAGTATCATAGAGTCACAGCTTTAGAACTAGATGATCTTACAGGGGACCAAGTTTCACTCTTCCCCATTTTACAGATAGGGGTTAAAGCACTGAAGCACAGATAGCTGCCTTCTCCAGAGTCACACAATTAATGTTTAAGGTAGAACGTGAACTAAGGTCTTTCTGTTCTCAGTTCCCTATTCTTTATTCTTCTTGTTTTTCAGTGGTTTCAGCCACATCTGATTTTTTATGATCCCATGTGGGGTTTTCTTGGAAGAGATGCTATAATAGTTTGCCATTTCCTTCTCTAACCCATTTTACATATAACAAAACTGAGGCAAACAGGATGAGATGACTTGCCCAGGTTCACACAACTAGGAAGTGTCTGAAGCCAGATTTGAACTCGGGAAGATGAGTCCTCAAGCTCTATTCCCTCATCTTCTACACTATGCTATAATTGAGGCACAGAAACTCAAGTGATTTTTTTCATTTGAATTTGAATTGCTTTAGAAGGAAAAAAGCCTTCAGCCATATTTACACAAAGTCAATAATTTCATTTTGGAATACTTTTCAGTCTGCTGTGTATCATCTAAAAAGTTTTCCTTCAGCAAGTGTGAATTACCACTAAATAATCTTTTAGAATCAGATAAAATTTAATTCATGTTATTGGAACAGTTTTAACTCAGTTGAAAATAATTTGGCTTCATACTAGCTAACTTTTGAGTAAAGCAGAAAAATATCTAGGAACCTTGAAATTGGAGCCTCTGATTGCACATGCCTGCTAAGTTCAAACAGTTGTGAATAAATGTGTGAAACCACAAGAACAATATTCATAATCACCTTCTTAGGTTTATCCTGGGTTTTATTCCGCTAGGAAGTCTAAGGTACAGCAGGACAATTATAGAATAAGGAAATGACAGTGTTTTCTTAGAAAACTATCAAAAGTAAATTGGAGGGGTTATTAGATGGCATAATGGATACAGCACCAGTCTGATATCAGGAAGATCTGAATTCAAATCCAACCTCAGACACTTACTAGTTATGTGATTTTGGGCAAGTCACTTTAGCTAATTGGCCTCCCTCCACCCCACCCCAAAAAGGCAAATTGGAAATTTACAATCTACAGTGTAGATTTGAGGAGGGGGGTCATACTCTTTCTGGAATACAGGAATGGAACCATCTAATCTTTGAGGGAAGCAATAAGGAAAACACATCAAATATAAGATCAGAGAATCTAAGTTCAAATCCTATTTTTGACATTTACTACCTTTTGTATCCCTTGGATAAATAACAACTTTTCAGGGTCCAGGTATAATCATCTATAAAATGAGGGCTTTGGACTAAATGAACTCTGAGATCCCTTCCATTTTTAAATCTAAGATCCTATAAGGACTCCATTAACAAGCTGCAGTTATCTTCCCTCTCACCCTTCAAAGAGTCTCTCTTTTTTTCTTTAGGAGTCTTTGGGCTAAGAAGATGTCAAGATGATTCCTTTTTTTGCAAGTCAGTACAAATAGCATTGAGGGGTCCTTTCTACATTATCTGTCTATACAAACTTTCTTCTCTTGAACACTTCCCTTGGTTCCTATGAGACATCTTCTGGTTCAAATCCTACCCTTTAAGGTGGTTGCTCTCCAAGGTTCTGAGATTTTATCTATCATCTCTTTGCACTCATTACTCCAAAGGCTGTAACAATGATTAATATATCCTGATTCCCAAGGTTCTCATCTGAGGTCTTACCTATTCGCTCTCTGCATTTACCCGAAGGCTTTAACTATTACCAATATGTCCTGACTTCCAAAATTTCTCTAGCATTCAAGGGCAAATGGCACTTCTGCTTTTCTAGTCTTATCTCAACCAATCAAACTGGTTACTCTCTTTATCACCTTGTATATAGTCAGTACTTTCCCGCCTCCAAGCCTTTGCTCATGCTTATCTGGTCCTACCCTCAGCCATCTCTGTCTTTTGAAATTCTATATATCCTCCAAGGCCCAGTTCAAAAGTCTTTTCATCTATGAAATTTTCCCTGACACTTCATCCTGTCATAAATGACCTTTCCTTCCTAGGTCCTCATATATAAAACTTCATGTCTCTCTTATTTCCTTAATATATTCCATGTTTATTATAGCAATTATATAATTATTATAAAGTTATTGAATATTTGCATACATACTATAAATATTTCCATATTTTGGATTGTAAGGTTGATAAAGGCAAGGATTTAATCTGTTAAGCTATAATTACTATGTTACCTTCATGGCCTAATATAGTGCTCTTCCCATAATAGTTGCTTAATGAATGGTCATTCAATGAAATCTAAGATATTTTGATGCCTGAAGGTAGGGGATTAGAGTAAATAACCTAGTAAGGTATTTTTAAAGTAAAGGATTCTAGGATAATATATTCTGGAGACACATAAATAGCAAGACTCAAAACCTTTTTTCTAGTGGACTACCATATTTCCATGAGACCTGAATTGAAATCTAGTCTTAGTTTCCTTATTTGTAAAATGGAGAAAAAGTGGATTTAGATGGCCTTTAGGATCTTTTCAACTGGAAATCTATTAATTCTGGCATCCTTTGAATTCTTCACTATCTAGAAAAAGATATACAATTTCTCCTTCATTTATTCTTTGGCTCTCTCAATTGTTTGAAACCTCTCTGTTAAACTCTCAATTTCTTTGTTTTCCTACTCTCTTCATTATATCTTTGAGAAGATCAAAATTGTCTCCTGGCCATCTCTCTTAACAACCTTGATGCTTGCAAGCCCTGCCCCTGTCCCTGCTTCCATCTTTTTGGCCTCCTGACCCCACTCTGAAACAGTACTTCTGTATTATATCCCTGCTCCTCTCCCCATCTCACAGACTCAAACCTCTATCCTTGAAATTCATCTCTTTCTATTTGTTCCTTACACTCAACTTTAATTATCCCAGAGTCTACCTTATCTTTTTTTTTTAAGTATTCCTTTAGCCCTACTAATTTTTTATTTTTTTAGTCATTTCAATTATGTTTGATTCTTGGTGACCCCACTTGGGATTTTCTTAGCAACGATGTTAGAGTGATTTGCCATTCCTTTCTCCAAATCATTTGCAAATGAGGAAACTGAGGCAAACAGGGTTGTGACTTGCCCAGGGTTACACAGCCAGTATGTCGGAGGACTTGAACCTAGTTCTTCCTGATTCGAAGCCCAGTTCTCTTATCCTTTCTCACCTATTTTGAATGGTTGGATTTGGTTTAGGGAACGAGATTCAACACCAAAGCAGGAAGAAACTATATGACTTAGTAGATCATCATCATTATCATCATAATTAAAACAACAACAATAATACAGCACTCTCAGGCTTGCAAAGTACTTTACAAATATTTTGTCGTTTGGTCCTCATAACAATCCTGGAATCCTGGAAGAAAGGTGCTATTTTTGGAACACTGGGAATTGAGTGTAAAATGTTTGCACTATTGTCTTTCTACCCAGGTTACTTATACCTTCTGAATCCAATTCTTAGCATGCAACAAGAAATTTGGTTTTACACATATATATTGTATATAGGATTTAACATGTATGGCATTCCCTGTCATCTAGGGGAGGGAGGAGAGAGAGGGAGGGAAAAATTTGGAAAAGTGAATACAAGGGATAATGTTGTAAAAAAAAAATTACCCATGCATATGTACTGTCAAAAAATTATAATTATAAAATTAATTTTTAAAAAGAAAGATGCTATTTTTGTCCCCATTTTACAGATAAGAAAACTGAGGCAGAGATTAAGTGACTTATCCAGGGTCACACAGGGTTCTCAGGCTGCAGCTAAAGTCAGATCCTTTTGACTTCAGGTCCTAAGCTCTATAATTAATGTACTACTTGAGGGAATTGTCAGGGGTATTCAAAGGGATAAATGACTTGTTAAAGGTCATATAGCTGGTAAACATTAAAGGAAAGGATTTGAACCCAAGCCTTGCTGATTCCAAGCTATCATATGCTTTTGATGTGTTCCCCCATACTATCCCTAGGTTAGTCTAGCTGTCAGGTTTTTGTCTTCTCACTCATTGTCCTTATCTCCCCCTACAATCTTAATTTCCACATCTTTAACATCGCTTTAAAGCATTTCTTTTTGAGGTTACCTGCATTTCCAATGGTCTCTTTTCTGTTTTTATCTCCAGAGAGACAGTATAAAAAAAGTGGAAAAAACACTCCTCTGGAATCAAAGGATCTGAGTTCAAATTCTACTTTTGATATTTGACCCTGGTCAAGTCACAATCTTCTCAGGGCAAAATTTCATCATCTACAAAAAGGAGGGTATTAGACTAGATGTACTTGGAAGTCCCTTCCAGATCCATATTTGGGGCAGCTAGGTGGCACAGTGGATAGAGCACCAGCCCTGAAATCAGAAGGACCTGAGTTCAAATCTGACCTCAGACACTTGACACTTCCTGGCTGTGTGACCCTGGGCAAGTCACTTAACCCCAATTGCCTCAGCCAAAAAAAAAGAAAAAAGAAAAACAGATCCATATTTATGATTCTACGATCCCTCTTGGCATTACATTTAAATTCTTCCAATTTCTTCAAAATTCTTTTTTTCCTTTCATTTGCAAGGCTCTTCCTTCTCTTATTTACCTTGTTTCTCTTCCACTTAGAATTTAGTGCATAACCCTCCGGGAGCCTCTTTAAATCCCCAGGATAACAAATTCAGATGACTTGGGACCAAACATATGGACTTCCAGGTCATTAGCTGCTGGTATTCCTGCTCCACTCCATCCTCCGTTAGAATGTGAGCTCCTAATGGCCAAGAATCATTTTCACTTTTCTTTGTAACCCCAATTTAGTATAATGTCTGATATATAGTAAGCACTTGATAAATGCTTACTGACTTGACAGATATTCTACTAACATTTTGTTGCTATTGAGTAGTTTCAGTTATGTACAAGTCTTCATGTCTTCATTTAGGGATTTTTCTTAGCAAAGATGTGGGAGGAGTTTGCTTCTCTAGCTCATTTTATAGATAAGGAAACTGCCCAGTTGAATGACTTGCCCAGAGTCACACAGTTACTAAGTTTCTGAAGCTGGATTTGAACTCATGAACTTAAGATTTCCTGATTCCAAGCCTAGAGCTTTATCCACTGCACCATCTACCTGTCCTTTCCATTAACATAGGATCATAGATTTAGAGTTAGAAGCAATCTTAAAGACCAGTGATTCCAATCCCTTCTCTTTGCTGACAAGAAAACTGTGGCCCCGGGAGAAAAACTGATGTGTCTGAGGTCACACATCTAGTAAGGGTCATAGGTAAGATGTAAGCCCTGGTCTTCTTGATTTGTGGTCCATCATACTACACACTACACCACACAGCCTCCCTAATCATGTTGGTCAGCTATAAAATCAGGTAGCTGGACTAGATGGCTCATCTCTAAGGTTCTGCCCTGCCCTGAGGCGCTATGATTTTCTGTCTTCTGACTCTCTAAATGATGACAGCATTTCTGTTCCCAGAGAGATATCAGAAAAAAAGGTTACAGACTGCCTACTTGGAGAGAGAAATCTCTGCCCCATCCTAGCTTCACAGGGTGTTAGGAAGTAGAAAGACAGTATGTCTCCTTAGAATGCCTCCCATGACCAGTCACTTTAGCTGGAGTTAACGAAGATCATGTATACAATCCCCAGGTGAGAGAATTCCCATCTCTTCTCTGTGCTAGAGAGTACAGGATGTTCTCCACCAAAGTACTCCCACTCACTCCTGATAGTTGGTTGTGAGCTAATTAAGATCAAGACAGTGATGCTTCATCAGCAAGAAGAAAGCCCAGTGAACAGAGTTTCTTCAACATAATGTGACCAAATGACTCTGGCCATGAAACATTTTTACAACCTATTGGTATGGACTTGGGATAGAAAATGTCATGTGAATCCAGATAGAGAACTATGGAGACCGTGTGTAGACTGAAGTATAGTATTTTCACCTTTTTGTTGTTGTTGTTTGCTTGTTTGCTTTTTCTTTCTCATGGTTTTTTCCCTTTTGGTCTGATTTTTCTTATGCAACATAGAAAAATGGAAATATGTTTAAAAGGATTGTACATATCTAACATATCAGATTTCTTGCTGTCCTGGGGGTGAAATAGAGGAAAAAATTTGGAATACAAAAATCTTACAAAAATGAATGCTGAAAATTATCTTTACATGTATTTGGAAAAATGAAATTTTTTGAGAAAAAATCTTTTGGTAGAATCCATCAATATTGGCCTAAGAATCATGGATTTAGCATTGATAAGAACTTAAGAGACCTTACGCCCAACCTTGCCCTTTTACAGTTGAAAAATCTAAGACCTGGAGAGGTTAGGTAACTTGCCCATTGTCATACATAGTAAACAACAGAATCAGGATTGGAACCTAAGATTGGTCCTATGGCTACCAAACTAGACCTCTTTCTAATTAACCATGCTTCCTACAGGAAGCCAATGAAAGTAAGAATGGATCTAAGAATTTTGAGATAAAAAGGGAAAACTAATTCTATTTTCATTTAGCATCCCTACATGATTTCATACTGAATATTTTAGGAGATATTGCTAACAGTAAATGTTTTCTAATACTTCACTCTGCATAGAGTATCAGAGTTCCAAGGAATACAGGTTGGGAAATGCTATCGGGACCTGGTGAGGGTCAATTACGCTGAAAGCCTATCTCTGCTGATCCTAAAACAGGGATTCTTAACTTTTTTGTCTTTTATCTCCATTTGACAGTCTAGTAAAGTCTATAGGTCTCTCCTCAGAATGATTTTCATTACATAAAATAAGATACATAATATTATAAAAAACAATCATACTGAAATAGTTGTTGAAATATATACACACATATACACACACAAACACATATATTTAAAATTCACAACAAACCCTATCCTAACTCAATGCTCAAAAAATCAAGTACAGCCCATACAGAGAAGGTCTGAACAGAAGGTTATCCTCCAAAATTGGGTCAGGAAGAAAGATCTGTGACTCACCTCAGACAAAAATCTGGGCAAGTGGGAACCTGGAATCAAGGTCACTCAATGAGTCACACTTTAGTCCCAAGGGAACAAAGAAACAGCCGGGGCTGGGCCCAGGAAGAGATGATAATAACAGAGTATATTTATATAGTTTTACATATATTCTTTCATTTGTTCCTCATATCAGCCAAAGAAAGGTAGGTACTATTATCCCCATTTTATAAACAAAAAACTGAGACTTGAGGAATCTAAATGACTTACCCACGACAGAGCCATAACTAGGGCAAAATGACCAAGGTTTTAACTCTGGGCTCCTACATGGGAGGGAAGGGAAAGCTTTCTAAGCCAAGTGGTATAACTAACCTCAGGAGTTCATAAAACCAATCCATCCTTCTTGTCAGTATTTTATTTTCCCTCGCCTTCCTACTGTTCCCCCTCACATGGAACATTTGGTTCTCCAACTTTTCCTAAGGAGTGGTCATTGGTTGTCAAGGGCATCACCATTGTTCCAGGCATCCAGGTTCACAAGCTCAGAATCATTTTTGATCCCTCACTTTCCCTCACTTCCATACCCAATAGTTTGCCAAGTCTTATGATCTTCACAATATTTCTCATCTCTGCCCCCTCTCCATTCTCATTGCTTTCACCTCATCCTGCTATCCCTCCAGCTATCTGTCCTTATAACTGTTGTTATAACTTGATTTTAATCCTCGTAAAATATTTTTCAAGTGCATTTACTTCAAAAAACAGACAACAAGTTTTAAGTCAAATACTTATACTAATTACTAGGGGTAAAAAATACAAGGGAAAAAGAAAGACAATTCCTGTCCTCAAAGAGCTCAAATTCTAATAGAAGACAAGAAATAAAAGAGAGCTGAAGAGGAGAAAGGAGAATATGGTGGCAAAGGAGAGTCAGAAATGCAGCTTGGAGAAGACTGAAAACAACTCGTCTGAGTCTGTCCCCAAAATGAGGCCCTGGGAGGACTCACAGCTGGACGTAGTGGAGGGAAGTTCCACAGTAAGACAGCTGAGTCATGGTATCAAAACCCAAGAATGTCAGACCTCCATCTTCCTCAGTCATAGGAGTATAGCTTTAGAACAAGAAAGGCCAACTAGTCCAATATCTTCACTTTACCGATAAGAAGTCTGAAGTCCAGAGTGTTACAACTTGCCCTCAGTCATCCAGCTCACCACAGAGAGCCAGAATTTGAATTCTAGTCTTTTAACTTCAAATCCAGGACCTTCTTCACTATACCGGACTGCCTTCCTACACCATGTACTGTCACCTCACAAGTTTGTAATGAGAATCAAATGAGATAATCTATATAAACTACTTTGTAAAACAAAGAACAGTATATAAAAATAAGCAGAACGTCCATTTCTAAATGTCTTTCAGGCCTATTATCCAGCATAGGTCCAATCTTATACATCAACTTTTCCCCAAGAAACTGTTGCTGTGACTAATTCCCTAAGCTATCATTCAGCATCTGGCTGGCCAGCAAAGGTATAACGACCTCGCTAAGAGTTATTAGCAAAGTGAATAATATTGTAAATTCCTTGAAGGTAGGAGACAAGTCCTTTTAGATTGACTGCCATGCTGTTTACTATTTTGTTAATAAAAACACTTAATACATTCTTTATAGGAGTTTGGCTATCTTTTTTTAGTTTGTGAACAATTTATTTAATATTAAGATTAATTGATCTTTTAATATTCACAAGTAAATCCATATTGTCCTGAGGGTTTTTCCTTTGTGAGTTCATTAATAGTTTCTTCACTTTTTTTTTTCCTCTATTGGTTCAGGCTCTTTACTTATTAGTCTATTTATCTAGATATTTAAATATTTTTATATATAGCCATTTCATCCAACTTATCAATACTTGTAGCACATAATTGGGCAAAATAATTTCTGCTAATTCCCTTTTTATCATCTTTGATTGTTGAAGATTTTTTATTTTAATTTTTTGGTATTAATAATTTGGTTTTTTTCTTTTTTAAATCAGACCAGCTGTTTATTTTTAAAAAATAATTCCCAGTTTTATTTATTGATTCAGTGTTGGCTTTTTATTTTCAATTTTGTAAATCTCCTCTTTAATTTTCAGAATTTCTTATTTAGCATTTAGTTAGGGTTTTGTGATTTGTTGCTTTTCTAGGTTTTTTCCCCTTAGTCACATGTCCAGTTCTTTGATCTGTTCTCTCTGTTGTTGATGAAAGCATTTTTTAACAACTTCTAAATAGTGATGGTTTGCCTCACGGGACTCTTGTCTTTAGAGGTGCCACAAGGTCTAGGGAATGAGGTGGTGCTATAGCTACAGAGGAATTGAAGTTCTGAAATTTCTCATTTATAATAACAACAACCACAATCACTCCTGTATGGCGCACTCTGGAGCTGTAAAGCACTTCGTATATGTTCATGGCATTTAGCATAGCTCTTGTTTCCATTTTCACTGATGAGAAGAAGAAAGAACTGAGTAGTGATGTAATTTGTATAAGGTAAAAGAGGCAATAAATACAAGAGCTATAGTTAGATAGAATATCTGACTGATAGTCCAGTGCTCTGGGTACCACATCACCCTACCTTTCGTTGGTGAATCAAATATCAATTAATCAATAAATATTTATCAAGCACCAAGCCAGACACTGAAGACACAAAAAGAAAACCCAAAACAGCTCTTGCCTGCAAGGAAGAAACTATATGTATACATAAGTAAATATATATTATAAATAAAATTATTATGGGGACACTAACAGGTAGAAAAATCAGGTAGGTCTCCAGTAGGAGGCGGTACTTAAGCTGGGCTTTAAAGCAAAGATGAGACTTCCCTGTGTAGAGAGGCCATTCTGGGCATGCAGGAAGGGATACACAGCCTGCACAATGGTATGGAGTGGGGGAGATGAAATCCTATATATGAGGGGCATCAAATAGGTCATTTTTAAAAAAGTGGGTCAGTTTTGCTGGCCCACAGAGAACATGAAGGAGCAAAATATGTCAGCCTGGAGTGACAGGTTAGAAAGGTTTCATGTGCTTCTTGTTCTTAGTGTAAGAAAATATTTATATTTGTCAATATTTATCAGATTAATAGTAAGAAAAAGGAAATTCTTTTTAGAAAGATGGGTAACCTGGAGCCAAATTATGAAATCAAAGCCAAACAGAGGAGTCTCCATTTTATTCTAGAGAAAATAGGGAGTCACTAGAGTTTACTGAGCAGGAGCATGACACAGTCAGTCTTGGGCTTCACAAATAATTAGGAGACTGTTGTAATAGTCCAGGAAAGAAATGATGGGGCCTGAGCTAAGGTAGTGATCATGGAAGTAGAGAGAAGAGGATAAGTGAGAGAGAAGTTACAGAGGCAGAATCAACCAGAGATGGCAACTGATTGAAAATGGTGGGGATGGAGAGGATGGCGAAGATGAAGATTTGGGGATAGAAGCCACAAACTGGGCCACTGGAAGGGTAATGGTGCCCTCAATAGGGATACCAATTTAGGAGATGTACTGGTGAGAAATCCTCCTATGTCTTACGTGGTTCCTATTGCAGAGAAGCTTTTGTTCAATCATTGGACCAAGGGTAGAGTTGAACTAGGGTCTTTTGTGGGTATTAGAGCCATTGGTGAGGCTCTAACGGCTTTTTCCACATGGGAATAACTTAGACAAGCGAAGCATTATTTCAGAAAGAGAATATGGCAGCTGCGGAACAGCATCAGACTCCCCACCCAAAAGGATTCTGCCTTGCTTTCTTGTTTTTCCAAGCCCAATCTGCCCGTCTCTGCCTCTGTTTCTCTGTCTCTCTCTGATTCTTTGTCTCTGTCTCTCTTCTCACTGCTTTACACCAATGAAGTAGAAACTTAGTTTGCCATCTCATTTAACTCATTTATTTAATCCCTGCTGGACTGTGTCACTGTAATTAACTCCTCAGTGCATCATCAGAGCACTAGATGTAACAACTAGCGGTCCCAGGGCTCCAGGGCTATGCTCTCTATCCTTGACTCCTTTCTTCCATGAATAACTAAGACTGAATAAGAAACTGAAGTCAGTCAAGTCTTATAAGAAAAAGAGCTTGATGATACCCATAAAGAATGTTTTGGCAAAGACAAGATGCCTTACATAAAAGACCTGTTACCTGGGTCCATAGCTTAGTGAATCATAAAAGTGGCTAAGTTCTTTGAGATAAGGGCTCAGTGACAGGAGTCAGGAAGATCTGGGTTCAAATGTGGTCTCACATTTGAGCTTACTATGTGTGTGACCCTGGACAAGTCACTTAACTCTGTTCATTTTAATCTACTGGAGAAGGAAATGGCCAAGCACTCCAGTATCTTTGCCAAGAAAATCCCATGCACTGTATGGTTCATGGGGTCATGAAGAGTTAGACGTGACTGAATAACAACAACGTTCTTTGAAAAGAAGGACGATCTATCACCTTTGCCTTAGTATTTCTCAGTGCCCAGCACACAGAAAGAGCTTAATAAATGCTTATCGATTGATTTATTGATCATAAGATCAAAAGAGATAATGTATGTAAATACCTTGTAAATTCAAAGCTCCATATAAATATCAATTGTTATATAATTTGTTTGTTCTTTTGATGGAGTTCAGATAGAAATGGTCCTTAGACAAGTTGCCACCAATTTGCAGTAGTATTTAACTCTATGTGACCCCATGTGAGTTTTCTTGGCAAATTTTGCCAATTCCTTTTTCTTCAGCTCATTTTACAAATGAGGAAACTGAGGCAAATGGGATTAAGTGATTTGCCCAGGGTCTCACAACTAATAAGTTTCCAAGGCTGGATTTGAACTCAGGTCCTCCAGACTCCAGGTCCAGCATTCTACCTACTGTACCACCTACAGATTATTATCCAGGTAAATAAAATAACTTTTTTGTGGTCATATAAATGTATTATCATTATCATCACCATTATTGAAACATGAAATCTTTGAGCTAAAAAAGACCTTAGGTCATCTGGTCCAACCTTTTTATTTTATAAATGAGGAAATAAGTCACTTATTGAAGATCACAAACAATCTCATCTCTGACCAAGCCTGTTTTCAGGCGTTCACACAGATCTGAGGTAGGTTTTTAAGGCATCCAACCAGATACCGGTTCCAAATGGACAGTCCAAAGGTATATGTCAATCATTTCCTCTTCCTGTAAGAGACAACTTTCCTTGGTCATTAATGCTAGCAAGTCACAGTGTATTGAGTCTTGCTGATTGTGTGTATGACCACACGACTGAAGCAACTGATCATGGATTGCTAGGTTTCCAAGAGACTTCAAAATGGAATTTACTCCATTTCCTTCCTTTCAGGGATCAGCACATTCCATTCATTCACCAGGGTTCATATCCTGGGTCAGAAAGGTATATGTGTGATTAAAGACAAATCATTTCACTTTTCAGATGAATTTTATCCCCATCTGTAAAATGGGCACGACACTTCTTCTCCCACTCCACTTCTAGGATCCTTGGGAGGAAAGCACTATATAAATGTGAATCGTTCTTGTAAGAGATCAGTTGGGTGGATTTGGGAATTGCTTGCATGACCATTAATAGCTGGCAATCATCTTGGTGAGGGGTCTCTAATGGAGTACTCAAGGATCAGAATTTGAATTTCAGGGTTGTAATGGACCTCAGTGGCTAGTCAGTTTATTGTATCCCCCCAAAATTCCTTCTCTAGCAAACCTGAAGAAATCATCCATCCCTTACATAAAAACTTTCCAGTGAAGATCATGGGACCTGAGTTCAAATGTTGGCTCTGCTCTGTCATTTACTTTCTTTCTTTCTTTTTTTTTTTTTTTGAGGCTGGGGTTAAGTGACTTGCCCAGGGTCACACAGCTGGAAGTGTTAAGCGTCTGAGACCAGATTTGAACTCGGGTCCTCCTGAATTCAAGGCTGGTGCCCTATCCACTGCGCCATCTAGCTGCCCCTGTCATTTACTTTCTATCTCTGGTTTCTTTTAAGCCCCCTTCTCTCTGATACTGTCGCAGCTTCTCATCACCACATACCTGACTACTGCAATAGCTTGCTGGTAGATCTGCCTGCTTTTTGAGTCACTCTCCTCACCAGTCCCTCCCCCACTCATCTGTAAAAGGGATCTTCCTAGAAGGTTCCTCTATTTAAGAAACCCTAGTGCTCCTTATTGTCTCCACAATCAAACACAAACCCTTTGGTTTTCAAAGCTCTTTATAATATGACCCCTTTGTACCTTTCCATCTTCTTACATCTTACACCTGGTCCTCCAGGGGCCTCCTTTGGATTCTTTGACCGTGTGCCTCCATCTCCTGACTCCAAGAGTTTTCACTGATTCTCCTCCTCATTTCTGCCTCCAGGCTTCTCTGGCTTCAGTCTTACCTTTTGCAAAGCTCTTCTCAATCACCCTTAAACTTAAAGCCTTTCCTCTGAGATTATCTCTCATTGACTCTATAGGACAACTAGATGGCAGAGTGGATAGAGTACCAGACTGGTCAGGTCTTCCTGACCCAAGTTCAAATCCTGCCTCAGATATTTACTGTGTGATCCTGGGCAAGTCATTTAAGCCTGTTACCTTAGTTTCCTCTTCTGTAAAATGAGCTGGAGAAGGAAATGCCAAATCACTCCAGTATGCCAAGAAAACCCCAAAATGAAGTCATGAGAGTTGTACATGACTGAAACAATTGAACAACTATACAACACACACATATAATTTGTAGGTAACTGTTTGCCTGTTATCTCCCCTGTTAGTCTATGAAATCTTTGGAAGGAAATACTATTTCTTTGCTTTTCTTTAAGGCAAAACTTAGCACAATTCCTAGCACATAGCAGGCACTTAATAAATGTTTGCTGACTGACTATGTGACTTTGAATTTCAGTCATTCACCTTCCTGGACCTCAGTTTCTTTATTTATAAAACGAGGAAAGTGGAACAAAAGATCTCTTAGGTCCCTTCTAACTCTAAGTCTATGCTTCTATGATCCTAAGAGGAAGTATGAAAGAATAAAAGGAAAAGTTCAGATAAAAGAATTCAAGAGCTATGAAGGAAAAAAATCACTTGAATTTAAAGGCAGCTGAGTGATGAAGTGGATAAAACACAGCCTAAACTTTATAAAATCTGAGTTCCAAAATCTCTCATACTAGTTCTATGACCCTGAGAAAGTTATTCAATATATGTCTGTCTCAGTTTCCTCAACTGTGAAATGAGGATGATATTAATAACAACCCTTTTAGAGTTGCTATGAGGAACATAGAAATATTTGATAGGCATCAGGGAAGGAAGGACCCTGATTTGAGAAAAGTGACAAAATGTCAGAAGTTAAAGTCCGGAGAGAAATCTTATAAGTGTAAGAAACTTTTCCTTCATAAGTTTTTGCATAGCAGAGGATGCCCACTGGAAAGAGTCTAGGGCTTTATTCATAGTTCAGCTCTTATTATTCATTCAATAAACATTATTAAACACTTACTATGTGCCAGAAATTGTGCTAAGCACTGGGATACAAAAAGGCAAGTGACAGTACCTATCCTCAAGGAGCTTATATTCTACTGGGGGAAACGACATGTAAACACATGTATAAAAAACAAACTATATACAGAATAAATAGGAAATAATTAAGAGGGGGGAAAACACTGAAAGTAAGCTGGGCTAGGAAAGGCTTCCTGTCAAATTTAGGTTTCTACTTGGAACTTAGAAGAAGTCAGGAGATCAGTAGACAGAGTAGAGGAGAGATGATTCCAGGGACAGTCAGAGAAAATGACACAACTAAGAAAAGAAGTATCTTGTTCATAGAATAGCCAGAAGCTGGTATCAAAGAGTATGTATTGGGGAGAAAGGGGTAAGAAGATTGGCTACAGAGAGAGGTAAGTTCTGAATGCCCAACAGAGCATCCTACAGACAACAGGAAGTTACTTGAGTTTACTGAGTAAGGGACTAACGTGTTCAAACATGTATTTTAGGAAAGTCACTTTAATGGCTGAATGGAGATTTTTCCCACTATCTTGAGATAGGCAGACCCCTCAATAGGTTATTGGAAAGGTCCAGGCGTGAGTGATGAGAGTCTGTACCAGGATGAAGAGAGAAGAGGAAGTATTTGAGAGATGCTGCAAAGGTGAAATTGATAGACCTTAGCAACCATTTGGAAGCAGGGAATGAGAGATAGAGAAGAATGCAGAATGACTCTTAGGTTTGAAGAGGAACAGGCTGGGAGGATGGTCTTGCCCTCTACAAGTAATCGGGAAGGGAGGAGATGTGGAGAAACATAATGGGTTCTGTTTTGGAAATTTTGAGTTTAAGATGTATATTAAGATGGTTGTTAAACCAAGATGTCTGAAAAGCAAGTGGAGATGTAAGATTAGAGGTCAGCTAAGAGACTGAGGCAGGAAAAGCAGATTTGATGATTAACATAAAGATGATAATTCAATCTACAGGAGTTGATGAGATCACTAAGTAAAGTATTATGGAGGAAGAAGAGACGAAAGATCAGGACAGAACCTTAAGGTTAGAAGACATGGTCTGGAAGAGAATCAGCAGAGGAGACATAGAAGAAGTGGCCAGAGATGTAGGTGGAAACCCAGCAAGAAGGGTATTCCAAAAAACCAGAGAGAAGAGAATATCAAGGAGAAGACAGAGATCCCCTGTGTCGAAGACCTCAGAGAAGTCAAAGAGAATGAGGATCAAGAAGTGGAAAAGCTTTTAGTGTTAAGTCAATTCTAATTAAACCTCCGAGGATTCACACTACAGAGAATTCATAAAAATTATAGCAAATGTTACAAAGCTTTTCCAAAAAACAAGTTACTCAACATTAAAGAATTCATAATGAAAAAAAAATACTAACAATATCTAATTTAGTAACATGTGTTTGTTAAGTATGTTTTCTCTATAAGACATAATCATGTGGTTTTGTATATTTCTTGATCCATTCTGAAACTTCTTCATTTACTGAGGGAAGCCAATCATTCCCATTTATTCTAAATAAATAAATAAATATTCTAAATTTAAAAAAGTTTCAAAGTGCTTAGCACTTTCTTGACACATAACAGGTGTTTAATAAATGTTTACTTCTTTCCATCACATTTTTGTACATTAAAAAAAACTAAATGAAAAACTTTAACTTTATCCTTTTAAATTTCATTTTTATGATTTGAGTCTAGTCATCTATCTTGAGGGAGATAATTTTGAGATGTGCCTCTTTCATTTTTCAGAGTGGAAAGTAGTAGAAAGAGTCATGGATTGGAGTGAGGGGACCTGGATAAGATTTAAACCTGGATAATTCTGATTCTAATGCTTACCTTCTATCTACTATGCTATGAAACCTCTCATCATGAAATTAATGAAAATAATCAGAGTATGATTTTCAGGTAAGTGATAGCATCAGAGAAATATCAGCATTAAGAAGTTACTTAGAATGTCAAAGAATATTTAGGACAAATTGGTTTAAGCTTTCAGTTATTGGCTAGAAAAGAGACCTGATTGTCACCTTGAACTGTTCCTTGAATAAGTCATCCAGATGTACTGGAAAGACCAAATAAACCAATATAAGGGACCTCAATGGCCATGTAGTCCAAACTTCACCAGCTTGAGAAAATCCTCTACTCTGTCCCCCCAAAACAGTTATCCAACCTTCAAATGAGGGGAACCCATTATCACTGCACTGTTCAAACAACATATGAATGTCATTTGAAAGAGCAGGGCATATTTAGCTTGTAGAAGAGAAGACTCATGGGAGATAGTATAGTTGTCTTTAAGTGTCTGAAGATTTGTCATATTGAACAAGGATTAGATTTGTACTTGTCCTACAGGAGCAGTGGGAACTTTGCAAAATGGCCAATTTAGGCTACCAAGAAACTTCCCAACAAATGGAGTTGTCCAAAAGAGGAATGGGCTGGTTGCTGCTCTTCAAACAAAATTTATAATACCACTTGTTGGAAATGTTATACTAAGTATTCCTTTGTCATAAAGGTCACACTATATGGTCCCTGAGATCTTTTAAAACTCTCAAATCCCATGATTATGGCTTGGGAAGAATGTTTTGTCCTACAATAAACTGGCTTAAAGCCACAAAAAATAAAGGTTAGAGGCAGCCAATCTATTTATTTAGATGGAGAAATATAAATAGTAGGATTCCACAGGGACCAGCTTTATTTTATATTTTTGCAAATAATCTAGAAGAAGGAATATGATGTGAAATCTCTAAGATTACAGATCACACGAAAGATGATCTCTTGAGGCTATGTGAGTAAGTGGGAGGTAGAGCCATTTTAGATTTCTATATATCCCTAAGTTACTTAACAACTGACATTTATCAAGCCTTTTAATATTTGGAAAGTTGTTAACAAAATATTATCTGGTTTGGGCTTCACAACAACTCTATGTAGTTACTCTTATTATCCCTATTTTAAAGAGGAAGCAGCTGAGGCTCAGAGAAATCTAGTGACTTTCCCAGTATCACAAAGCTAGTAAGAGTTTAAGGTCACAACAATAAGATTATATGATGATCAACTCTAATGCACTTGGCTCTTTTCAACAATAAGGTGTTTAGGCCAATTCCAATAGACTTGTGACGGAGAGAACCATCTCTATCCAGAAAGAGATTGAATGTAGATCACAACATAGTATTTTTACCCTTTTTGTTACTGTTGTTTGCTTGTTTTCTCATATTTTTTCGTTTTTGATCTGATTTTTCTTGTGCATCATGATAAATGAGGAAATACGATTAGATGAATTGCACATATTTAATCTATCTTGGATTACTTGCTATCTAGACCAGGGGGAAAGTGGAGGAGGAAGGGAAAGAGAAAAATTTGAAACACAAGATTTTGCAAGTGTGAATGTTAAAAACTATTTTTGTATGTATTTTGAAAAATAAAAAGTCTTATTTTTAAAAATTAAAAATAAATAAATAAAATATCTTTTTAAAAAGAGTTGAAGATGGTTGTTGAAACTAAATTCTTTTGACTGTGAACCTAACAATATACTGCCCTGTCTCTCCTAACATAACAAAGTTCTCATTAAACATTTGTTGTTGAGCTGAGTTCCAAGGTGGGCAAGTAAGAGGTAATAGATTTGAAGGAAAGTCCTTTGTACTCTTTGGGATTCTGGGATTAAAAATGTCAATTGTGATGAGCAGCTAGATGGTGCAGTGGCTAGAGCATCAGCCCTGAAATCAGGAGGACCTGAGTTCAAATCCAGCTTCCTAGCTGTGTGACTGAGTAAGTCATTTAGCCCCAACTGTCTCACCAAGAAAAAGAAAGGAAGAAAGGAACTATCAGTTCCTTCTTCCCTTCCTCCCTCCCTTCCTTCTTTCCTTTTTGTATCTCCAGCACTTAGAATGGTGCCTGGCACTTAGAGGTACTTAATAAACTACTGTCTTGGGCTAAATGGGTATTGGATCGAAATTGTGGAGAAAATGATTCACACAATGTTAGGAAAATCTACCTAATAATAATAACTGAAAAAGAGTGGCAGAGGCTGTTATAGGAAGTGGTCAATTTTCACTCCCTGGAGGTCTTCAAGCAAATGTTGTATGAACAAACATTTATTAGGCATGATGTCAATGTTTTTCCTGAAGTAAGGGTTGAATTACCCACCTTCTGGGGTCCATTCCAACTTTTGAGAATCTTGATTCTGGGGATATAATCCAAATCCATAAAAGCACATATGGAAGAATTGAGAACATAAAATCGTTGACAGACATCATCAAATCTATTATTACTATTCAAATTAATCATCAAATTCTAGAGTGCAAAAACCAAGGCTACTTTGGCTTTGAAAAGGACAGATTCAGGGAAAATAAAATTCTACTGAAGTCAATGCATAATTAGTTTATGGAACTTGTAGCTCAAGATCTAGTATATTCTGTAACTTTTTAAAAATAATTTTTAATAAGAGTGATAATTAGAGTCCAAGGTACATACTTTATCTCTAATACATGGGAGGCACTTAACAAATGCTTGATGATCCATTGGTTGGTTAAAACATTTTTTTTTAAATAAAGTACCTATTATTTGCTATGTGCTAAGAGTTCAATTAAGTGCTTAGGGGTATAAAGACAAGCAAGCTAGACAGCCCCTGCCCTCAAGAAACTTATATTCTATTGGAAGAAAATATATAAAAGGGTGAGAAGAAGCAGAAGGAGGAGAGAAAGACTGTTGGTGGCTAGGAAGCAACTTAGAAGTTTAGCTGTGGACAAGATAAGGTAAAGCTAACTGATCATAGCTCCCAGAGCAGAGTATAAGTGGCAATGATAGGGCAGGCGATGAAAGCAGGAGTGCAAGAATCATGGTTTGGAACAGGGAATTGATTGATTGGTGGTAAATATCACATGTCCTTCCTCATCATCTCCCTTGGTGTTAAAGAAATACTACTGTCTTAGAACATACTCTCTGATCTTACCCATTGCGAAAATACATGTGTTTCTGTGACACGAGAGAATCAGTGTGTCCTAAGTTATAGGATACCAGTGAACTCAATGTCGCAACATAAAGCTCTCCATTTTGTCATATGACCAGACAACGTTCTTTCTAATTCATACATTTTTCTGATTATGTCTCTTTTTCTAGTTCTTCAAACTTCCTTATCTAATATATATCACAGCCTGGCCTCAACCCTGCCCTGACTATGTACTTTTCCAATGTTCTGTTGCTCTCTATGTAACATTTTTCTTTCTTTACAGATGCTGCTATCACAAGACTTCTAGCTATGTAAACTTTGGCATGCAAAAAATTGAGCTTTTATTTATAAGCACAGTGAAGACCTCTAAAGAAGTTTTCTGATTTCTCACAGATAATCCAGCCTGGTTTGCTTGGAATCCAACTCATCCTTCATTTTTATTCTCTGTCTTGGACATACCTACTGAAAGAAGAGTTCTGAAGATTTTGCACCTAAATGCATTTCATAATTAGATTAATTCATCTTCATGAAAATACAAAATGATATTTAAAACAGATGAGGGAAAGAACCTGAGGGGAAGATTATAGAACAAGAAATTGTCTGGTGAAAGAAAGATAGAGAAATGAGGGCCACAAGCATTCTCACCTACGAAGGATGGTAGGAGGATGATAAGATCCTCTCCAACCAATGTGGACAAGTGAACTTACAGGCTGAAATTGTGATGAAGAGTGTATACCTTACATAGAAAGGAATTCCAGCTAATTAGGATTTAATTATTTGAAAATCAGGAGAGATGCCTTTCTGTACTATCAGATTAAGATCCTCTAGGCTTGGAGCCTCTAAGGACCAAGACTTTGAAGACATTCCTTCATGAATGCATTTATAAAACAAAACAATATCGATTCATACCAAAACCCTTTTCTTGTTTCAATAGTATAACAACACTTTTAAGTAGAAAGCAGACCTGTTGTTCTATGATTATATTTATGAATTGTTTTAAGCATTTAATTTATAGTTTAAGATTTTGTGTGCTCTTTTATTTCTTGGATTTTTTTTCTCTTTAAACAGTAGGAAAATGCAAAATTATAAAAGAAACAACTAGATTCAGAAAACAACAAAATTTTATCAATTATAAGCAAATCAATGAATTAAAAATTATTATGCACTGTGTGCTAAGCCAACAGTGATAAATATAGAACGTAAGACAGTCTTTGTTTTTAAGGAGCTCACATGCTATAATAATAATAATATAATAAGAGGAGGTTTCAACTGTAAGTCAGATGGAAAAGTCCCCATGCTCCTTAGGGTACAGTGAGGAGCAAAGCACATGGACTGACTGCATCTTCTTTGATATTATTTCCACAACTAAATTCAGATCCTTTCTGGAATGTTGACAGCATTAAGGATTTGGATGTCAAGAATTTTTTTTCAGGTTTCCAGTGGCTATGACTGATCTGCAACCAGACTGCATCTCCATAAAAGTTGGTTCCCCAGATGAGGGCTATATAGGAGTAGGGATGAAAGTAAGGCTGATGGTTTGGGGGTGAGGAGAGCCACTATTCCCAAAACCCTTAAGTTCAGGATCCTGCACCACTTCCATCTGGGTCTAAGGGGAGATGATAATTGAGGTGATTTGGCTTGCCTAGGATACACCATCTCCTAATTTTTCTCTATTTTCTTCCTCCCTCCCTTCTTTCTTTCTTTCTTCTTCCTTCCTTCCTTCTTTCCTCCTTCCTTCTCTTTTTTATCTTTCTTCTTTCTGTCTCTGTCTCTCTCCCCCTTTCCCTCTTTCCTCTCTCTTTTTCCCCTCCCTCTCCTATCATCTTCTTCTACCTTTTATCTCCCTCTCTTTCTTTCTTTGTTTGTTTGTTTCTCTCTCTCTCTCTCTCTCTATCTCTCTCTCTCTCTCATTCTCTCTCTCTCTCATCTCTATCTCTCCCTCCCTCCTTCCCTCCCTCTCTTTCCCTCCTTCCTTCCTTCCCTCTTCTCTCTTCTTTTTTCTTCTCTTTTCTTCTTTCTGTCTCTATCTTCCCTTTTCTCTCTTCTTTCTCTCATTCTTCTTCCCTCTCTCCTCTCCCCCTCTGTCCTTCTTACTTCCCTCCTCCCTCTCCTTTCTTCTCTCTCCTGACTCTTCCCTCTAGCCCAGAGGGTCTAATCATATCATCTAATATTGTCCCTCTGACTGAGTGGTTATTGTAGATTAAACCAGTCAGGAAGCACTCAGCTTCTCCCAGTCCTTAAATTCAATGGCTAAACACCAAGACAGGTTAAAAGGAAAAGAAATGGGACACTTAGGAGAATGTCATAAGACTAACAACTGGCTCAGACAGACAAATTCAATTTAGGTTCAAGAGACATTTCAGCTTCCACTGAATATAGAACACTGTTGGGCACAGGGCAAGGTACAATGTTTCAGTAGAGCAGTCTCTGAACCCATAAAAGTCAGCATTTAGCTTAGTTGGGAATATAATACTCCTCCCCTAAAAAAAATTACAAAAAACAATACATGAAAAGTGTATAACAAAATGCTATATATATTTTGTGTTTTTATTGTTTTTTGTTTGTTTATTTGTTTTTTTGCTGAGACAATTGGGGTTAAGTGACTTGCCCAGGGTCACACAGCCAGGACGTGTTAAGTGTCTGAGGTCATATTTGAACTCAGATCCTCCTGACTTCAGGGCTGGTGCTCTTATCCATTGCCCCACCTAGCTGCCCTGGGCTATGTGATATCTGACTTGGAAAAAAATAATTATCAACTGGGGGAGCATTATATAGAGGTGGCATTTGAGCTGGCCTTTAGCCAATGGGCAAGAGTTCAACAGGGAGAGTGAATTCAGCCATAGGAAGCAGTATGAACAAAGGCATGGAATGGAAATGCACCTCGAGGGTATGTAGGACACTCAAGTCCAGTTGAGCTAATGCAGATAGTACATAGTGGACAGTGGGACAAAATAAAGCTGGAGAAGTAAATTAGCCCTCACTGAAGAATTTACTCTCCAGGCAGCAGGGAGCCATTAAAAGGTTAGCACAAAACAAAGATCCAATTTTGAGCAAAAATTACAAGGGACTCAGCTTTTGTTATGAAGGTAGAAAGACTGTAGCTAACATTCAGATAGCAGTTTAAGATTTGCAAAGCATTTTACATGGGTTTTCTCATTTAGATACTCAAGAACTCTGTGAGGCAGGTGCTCCATTTTACAGAGGAGGCACAGATATATTAAATGACTTCCCCAGAGTCACACAGTGGTAAGTGTCTGAGGCGGAATTCAGACTCGGGTCTCCTGATTCCAAGTCCCACATCTTCGCATGCACCACCTTGTTCCCTTAGCTAGCTGGACTACAGATGGAGACTTGTAAGACACACTTGATATATTGGTTGGTTTTGTTACACTGCTATTTTCCCTCCTTTTTTCCTTGTTACAAGGGATAATGTAATATAATAGAATCATTTTTGTTCACTGGTCCAATGATCAGCCACAAATAACCAGGCCTCAGGCTTATAAATTATGCGTAGTCCCCTACCAAGTCATTAGGCAGATCTGGTAGAACTCTCAAAAGTTGGCGAGCAAATGAGCCAACCCTATGACGGTCCTCACGAAGCTTCCCCTTGCCTAGCTTCAAGATTTACTTTGGATCCCAGGTGGCAAGCCTCCACTGAGGCAGTGCCCTTCACTACACTGGCTAACCATCCGATTGGACTCCTCCCACAAGGGAGTTTGGTCATTAGATCAAAACTTTGTCAGTCTGTTGACTGCAATAGCATTGACCATGTGTTCCATTTTAATCATTACAAAGCTGCTCTTATACCTTTCCCTGCATTCTAGTTCTGGCCAGCTTTAATAAATGCTGTTACTCACACCAGGCCAGAGTAGCTACTTAGATCAGAACGCCACGACCCTAAGGGATTTGTGAGTCCCTCAGGCCTCTGAGATTCCCCGGTGCCTTTCCCCTTTCCTCCTTTCTTTCTACCTTCCACTACCATTATATGCCTGACTAAGGAAAGTCATGAAGAAGGATGTATTGAATCAAATATATGTATGTGTAGATAGATAGATAAATGATAAAGATATATCAATAAGAAATTGTTTTTAAAATTGGAGGGGAGAAAGTATGGATACAATGACTGCAGTGACAGAATTAAAAAGCAAGCCATCTAACCAACACAAAGCAATGTAGTTCTAGGAGTGTGAAGGGAGGATAGGGAAAACCATGTTGGAAAATAAGGCTTGTGGATGATACAGGTAACTCAAAACTGAAGAGAATAAGAAGAGGCTCATTGTTGGGAGCCCTGAGCAACAAGGCAAAGAAATAAAACTGACTTAGCAGGAAATGCCTGGCTGCCAACATGGAAGTCACTGGAGATTCAGTCATCTGGTACAGACTGGTTAGGAAAAAATCAATATCAAATCAGAAGGAAGAGTGAAAATGAAGACAAAACACTGCATGTGTCTCCAGAAGCTCCAATCAGACCTGTCTAACCCACCTGCGAATTTTGAGAAGTGGTGAAGAAGCAAAAGCAGACATTGACCATGACTCACCATTACTTGGATAAGTTTAATTTTTCCAATGATCAATACAATAAGGAAGCCAAAAAAGCCCAAATGACCTCAGCAATGAACATTCCATCTCCTGGACAAATGGAGATTTGACAATGGTTTAGCTCAGAGATGTCAAACTCAAATGGAAATGGATCTTTGGGTTGCATGTTGACTTAGAAAGCCACAAATCAACATCACCTATGTTATATTGTATTTTTATTTATTTTATGTACTCTGGAGTTTTGTGGACAGCTTGCAGTTGCCAATTTGATCCTTCTGGCTTAGCACACAAGTTTATTTATATACCACTGGAGTATCCTGTGAGAGCAGATTAAAAGTAGTAACTCAAGAAACAGTGAAAGGCAGTTGAGGGGAAAAGGAGGCTATAGAGAACTTGGTATGAGATTCAATGCAACTGAAATATTCTCTAAACATTTGTAGACTAGATGACATATAATCAACCAGGTAAGCTCTTATTCCTAAGAGTCCATGCAGGCTTCCCACCCTCCATTTATCTCAATCCACTCTCACTTTGTCCCAGGACTAAAGCTGTTGAGTTTTACAAAATGCTTAGACTGGTATCCCCAAAGCATTAGATCTACCTGCTGCTGGCTCTGCTCCTCCAAGTTGATCTTCACTTCAAGGGACTGGCGGGCTTCGAGGAAGGCCTTCCTATGCTTGCGGTCAGCCATGTAGTAGGACATAATGCCCACGATGATGGCGCACAGGTAGATGATAACATTAGCCAGGATCTGTGTGCCAGAGAGAAGACAAGAGTCAAGCATGACGGGAAAGGAGGGGAAAGAAAAGGAGAAATGAAACAAGTTGACGAGGGGATGTGGGATCATCAGGTAGCTATGGCACCCTGAATCCTAGAAATATCTCTGAACCTGATCTATAAATGGAATACAATGGAACCCTCCATTTCTTTCATTTCTGCCCCAGACTATTTCAAGAGCCCCTTAATTGCTATCCTTGCCTGCAATTCATTCTAATCTAATCCGTTCTCGACAAAACTATAAAAGAGATATTTCTAAAACATATCTGATTATGTCATTCTTTCTTATTGCCTCTAATATTGAATAGAATCCCTCTATTTGACATTTAAAGCTCTTCATAACCCAGCTCCAAGCTAGCTTTTCAGGCTTATTGTACTTTATTCCCTTATATGCACTCGATGGTCTGGCCAGACTAGGAGGTTTTTCCCGTTCATGGCATGCCATCTTTTCTCTCTGAGCCTCTGCTCAGGTTGTATCCTATGCCTGAAATAATAATAAGCTAGCATATGTATGGCATCCACTATGTGCTAAGCGCTTTACAAATACCATCTCATTTGATCTTCACAGCAAATCTGCAAAGTAGGGGCTATTATTATTCCCTTTTTACTGTTGAGGAAAATGAGGCAAACAGAGGTAAAGTGGATCGCCAAGAATCACTTATCTATTAAGTGCCCAAAGCAGATCTGAATTCTGGTCTTCCTGACTCCAGGCCCAGTGTTGTGATCCCTAACTACAATATACGTCCTCCTTACCTCTTCCTCATGGAATTTCTAGTTTGCATCAAAGCTCAGTTCAAATACCATTCTCTACATAAGATCTTTCTTAATTTTTACCATCTCCCCCCATCTTCTCCTGCCCCAACTAAATGAGCTTGTATTTACTTTGTGTGTGCATATATTTACTCTGGGCAGCTGGGTAGGCAGCATCAGGCCTGCATCAGGTAGAGCTGAGTTCAAATTCAGTCTGACACGTCCTAGCTAGGTGACCTTGGGTAAGTCACTTAGTCCTGTTTGCCTTGGTTTTTTTTTATCTGTCAAATGAGCAGGAAAAGGAAATGGCAACTCATTCCAGCATCATTGCCAAGAAAATCCCAAATGGGGTCATGAAGAGTTGAACATGACTAAAATGAGTGAACAACAAATATTTACCATACAGTGGCTCCCCAAAGTCCTAATTCGTTTTCAAGATTTAACAATTTCAGAGGTATAAATATTACAAACATTAAAAATACTGAAAAGTCAATTACTTAAAATTTTAAAATATTGATCTCATTCTTATTAAAATTAAATTCAACATAGCCATCATCCCGAGTATCATGTGCTCTAGTCGATTTTCAAAGTTTATAAAAACTTTCATCAGCTGCTGCTGAATTCTTGAAAGGACTACCTTTGTTATCCTAGTCTTAGGAGGGGTCGAAACAAAAATTAAAATTTTATTATTTAAAATTCACAAAACCAAATAAGCTTAAAAGAAGCTTAAATAATTAAATCTTCAAATAATGCTTTTCCAAGTATTTAGAATTTATATCTTTGAAGTTAATTAAACTTAAAACTACACTAAGATAGTTTGTATATAGTAAATTCTTAACTATGTCCCTGTTTCCCTATAAATCAAAAGCTACTGAAAAACAGGGAGAGTTTAATTTTTATTTTTGAGTCAGTAGAGTGAAGAGGTAGTGTGACATAGTAAATAGTCGCCAGCCTCAGAGTCAAAAGACTTGTGTTCAAGTCTCATCTCTGACATATAACTAAATGCAATCCTGATCACTAAGGGCCCTTAATAGTAAGTCCCAAATACTCTTAAGTTATAAAACAAAGGCTAATCTGCATTCCTAGAGGAAATGTCCTCACTGGGAGTTCCTAGAGTTGTCTCTATGTCTAGTAAAACACAACAAAACAAAAAATAAGTGAAAATCATCAATGCCTGCCACATAGTAGGGGCTTAATAAATGCTTGTTGTTTAACTGAAATTTGAATCACTACAAAGAAGTAACATGCAGTAGTGGACCTGGAGTCAAAAGCTCTGCCTTTTTCTAGCTCTCCGGATCTTACCTCCCCATCAGTTGAATGGAGGGTAATAGTGACACTTCTGTCTTTCTGGGTTGTCATGTATGATGTACTGGTAGTGTTTGGGTCTCCCTGACTCAAGCCTTTTTCTGCTCCTAGCTGCCAAAGTGATCTTCCTCAAGAGCAAGGCTGTCCCTGCTCAACAAACTCCAGTGGCTCCCAATATTGCCGCTAACAATAAGCCTCTTAAGCTTTTAAAACCTATCTGTCCAGCTTTGTTGGGCATTATTCCCCCTCTGACTTTCACTAATCTAGTCAGACAGGTGTTTTCTCTGTTTCTCACACGTGAAACTCCCATCTCCCATATCTGAGCCTTTGTACTGGTTGTCACCCATGTACTCCTTCCTGAGAGAATCCTTCAAAACATAACTGAAGCATTGCCTTCTACATGAAGCTTTACCGATCCCTCAAATGCTAGCAAATTTATTCCCGAGCCGCCTCATAGTCATTCCTTTTATACTTATTCAGTATGTACTTTGTATGTGTATGTGTTCTAGGTACATTAGAATGTCCTTTGTACGTGTAGTTCCAGTCCCCAGTACAGTGCCTGGCCATACCTACGGCACCAACCTATTCCCTTGACTTATGACAGCTCTGAAGGCAGAACCCCGTGGGGCAAATTATCACCTTTTAGAAGTTGTTAAGCGTTTCCCTTCTGCGGCACAGTAGCCAAGGCACTGGACCTGGAGCCAGAGGACCTATTACCATCTGCAATACTAGATGCTGGAGCAGCTCTGTAATTCAGAGTTCTGAGAAGGACCAAGGTGATGCTACAGTAAGGCCCTGGAGCCTTTGGATGCTTATGGGATGGATCTGGATCCTCTAGTAAAGGCTTCCGTATCATCAGGTTGACCTGTGAATATAGTTTCATGGGTACATCCCTTAAGTAAGGAGGAAGGGAAAACCATGGGCATATGGCCTTAGGGGAGAAAATTCAGGCAAGGAAAAAAATCACTGCAATTGTGTTTTGCCCTCGGCTATTTAGTGGGGCTAGAAGAAAGCAAAACACTGAAAATTTAGGTTTGAAAGCAACACAACCCAGTGGTCTCAAATTCAAATGCCACATTTGGTTCAGTTGGCAGCAGTCAGAGGTCTCTGAGTCTCCACTGCACAGTGGAATGGAAAGCGTCCCAGCCAGGGAATTAGCAAACTGAGATAGGAGTCTCAGCCCTGCCACTAACTCATTGTGGGAGCTTGGGCAAATCCCCTTCGTCTCCCCTGCCTAGAGAAGATATGTGACAGATAATAGGGAACCACTGAAGAGTTTTAATAAGGGTGGGTTTGATCTATGTTTTAGAAACATTCTGTGAAGATTATATGATCAATTCTGATGGACG